>NC_066581.1:41332198-41392198 GCF_024323335.1 Lathyrus oleraceus
TAAACCCTGAAGATTGTTTTGTAAACCTCACGGGTGCAACTCAATTTCAATCAAGCTCTCCATTCAGGTTTGCCCTATATCCATCATCTTTATGCCTTTTATTTGAATGCTCTAAATGTATGAGGTATTATGGGTGAATTTGATACTTTTTTTGTGAGCCTGTTGTGAATTTTGATGGAATTATTCATGTGGTTACATTTTGATTTAGGGGCAACTCTGGGTTACCCTATTTTGTTTATTCTAACCTGTCTTGTGTTTCCATGACATTGTTTTCTCTTGATTTCATCCTGCTGCTCTAACCCTTTGTCGAGTTTTGTGAGGGCTCACATGGCTTTCGCAGAGACACTCGCGTGGTTTCCCACTTTATTTGTGGGATACCCCCTGGAGTTTTATTCTGATTATTCGTGTTGACTGATTTCCTTTGACGGTCCAGCTGGAGACATTTCAGGGTTTCTTGCCCCTTTAACTGCTATAGCTTCGGATCTTTATCCGTGTGGTAATTTTTTCCTTTTTTCGTACTTTATCGCTTTCTTAGCTGGAAGACCTCGATATGAGGCAATGTTTGGGCCCCTTGGTGGCATTTTACTTTGAGATACATGTTTTGTGTTTTGTATTCATATCCCCACATGTAGCGCGGTTCCTTCGTCAAGGACTGCCTGTTTGCCCTCGAGCATCCCAAACCCTAAAACCCAAAGCAACACGTTTACTCCTTCTACTACAGGCGAGTAAGTCTCCAAAGGTCGAGCATCCGGTAGATTGCGTAGTGACGTCGTTCGTCCAAAACCCAATCCATAACGCCGTAGTTAGCCGAACTACGGCTTGCTCTGATTCTCATTCCAGATGAGATACGTAGGCATAAGACGCGATGTCTTAGCGAGCACACATCCCCTTAACCCATAGGTCAGCCGAGCTACGAAGACTCTGATTCTCATATTCAGATGAGATACGTATGCAGTGGATGCGACATCCGCGCGAGTCATTTCTCTTAACCTTTTTAGTAAATAAACACATTAGGTAAACCCGCACCCTTTAGACAAAAACTACAAAAGTGGATCCCGTAGAGTACTACGGATGCGTAGGGGTGCTAATACCTTCCCTTCGCATAACCGACTCCCGAACCCAAGATTTGGTTGCGAGACCCCGTCTTGTCCTTTCCTTTTTTCAGGTTTACTTCGAGCGTTTCCTTTCCCTCCTTTGGGATGAATAACGCACGGTTACGACTCTTCTGTCATTTTCTTTCGCCGGTTGTTTTTTCGCACACTGTATTTTTCAGGTTGCGACAACATCCTGGAAAAATCCTACATAATCCAATAATTCCTTTTATAACTTCTAGCAGGTACAACCATATCAGATGTCATGACCTTGTGTATGTCATCTGAAACAATCCTGCATGAACATGTCTTTCATTTAAGCTCCAGCAGGTACATCCAATATCAGAAGCTATGGCATTGTATGTGGCATTCTGAAACAATCCTGCATGAACATGTTCTTGAACTCCAGCAGGTACATAGGATATCTCATGTTAAGACATCACACATAACGTCTTGTGAACACTCTTTGTTTTACCAAAATTGCTGCCAACACTTAGAATCAACATCTTTTAAAAATAAAACTTCGGTGGCGACTCTCGTTGATTTTGAGTGTTCGTTCGCTCGAGTATTTTTCGCGTTGCGACACCCATATAGGTGCAAGACATCCGAAAACCGTAGTTTATTAGGCGACAACACTTTGCAACCTTCCTATCATAGTTAATACATTTCAACGTAACACGATACTGCATAAAATAAATACATTATTATCATCACACATTTCAATTATTATAACATGTGTGTTCAAAAGAGTACTTAAATATTTATGCTACCTCTTTGTCCCACATGTGTTTAGAAGCATGGTTTTGGTACAGAGGCAGTAGTGAAAGCTCTTAGGGGTTTCCCAAAAAATCATCGGGCACAAAAGCATTAGATACAACATGGGCCTTATGATGAGCGGGAGACATATGAATCCGAAAAGATAATGCTTCAGCATCAAATGAAGTTTCTCCAACTGTAGGTCACAAAGGTCTAGCTTTCTCCATGCTAACATAAGCATGTTGGATCACACTACCATGTCTCATTCTTTCTTAGTTGTCAATCATTTTTCCTATAATCAAACAAGAAAATGCATGTCATAATTAAGTAATGTATTGGAAGACTGAACCAAAAAATAGAAAATAGGTAAATTTGAATTTTGTTATTAGGACTAAGAGTCTGGATTTTAAAACCCTGACTGAAAGAAATCGGAACAAATGAAGCAAAAATAGAGCATATGAACCCTAAGCAACAAAGATTACAATTTCAAAAGAATGTAGTTTACGACAAAACAAATATGACATATCTATTGCATGTAACCTAATGTATTATACCTATAACATATTTAGGTAATGCATGCATCTTAAATAAAAAAATTAAGAAAATGAGAAACTTGTCAAATGTGAGAGTTGGATGATTTTGGATTGAATGTAATGGAGTAGAACTTGAGAGGTGTGATAAGCTTGAATACAATAGAGTAGAACATGTGAGAAAGTTCAAAAAAATTTAGAACAAGAGTATGTTCATGAGCTCTGTTTGTTATGTTTTGTTAACTTCACGGAAATGAAAAAAGGAATGGAGAGGGAAAGAACTAGGCACGAATACTTAAACAGGAGCGTCTGAATTCCAATCTCTGTAGGAATTCCTGACATTGCAATTCGATTTTTTTTAAACGTGTGTTTGTGTGATTATGAGATTAGACATATATTGTGTATGCATTTGAATTTTAAAATTTGAATTTATATAAATATTTTTAGAATTCTGCAGAAATGTGTAGTAAAGCATAGGTGTAATGAACAATGAACATTTTTTAAATTTCACCGACTTGTGTAATAAGGCATAGATGTAATGAACAATTTTTCTTATAAATACACATGGGTTATATTAAACCCAACACTCTAATGTAGCATATAAACCAGTTAAAACTGGAAACTATGTTAAATAGTCAATTCTGAATATTTAAAAAATAATAATAAATTATTTAATAAATTGATCGACAAATTAAATAATGTTGAATAAGTGGATCTCACGAATTCAAATTTATACTCATACATAAACATTCTTACACAATTAGTATTTTAGATGGTTAACGAAAAAAATAAACTCTTGGCCTTTTCAAAATTAGGTATTCAAATTCATCCTTCATGTTAGATCTGGATATCACATTCTTAGAGATGAATCCTTTCGCCCTGCTGGATTGAAAGTTGTATCCTTTGGATGTGAGAGGAGAGCGAGATGACACTGTTGCTTTCAAGAACTTCAAGAAGTGAGTTTCTTCCCTCTCAAGAATGTTACTTTTCATTTGCAGAATGAGTATCATATCTCCAACTAATATTTTATAATTAATTTATTTAATGATATTTCATGATTAACATATGTTAATGAGTATGGACTTCTTATTTTCAGATGGGAGAGAGATTGAATTTCCTTTGATATTAGTGATAGGATTTGACATTATCGACAATACATTTATATTAAAGTAAAATGGATGTATTACTAACATTATTGAACTTTTTTTTAAAATAATCATTTTTTTTTCAATTTAAATATTAAAATAATTTATTTTTTTAATTAATTACCGAAATAACCACATTTCACTAATGATGCGCCCCAATTAACATTCAAAGGAGGCGTCCAAGTATCTGGCGCATGCATGCAGCCAAGCATGTGAAGACGTCACGTACATTGGCACATGCATGTAGGCATGTGAGTATGTGCCACATGCATTGGCGCATGCAGGTGCCATGTGTGTGTGGCGTCTAGGGCAATGAAGCATGCATATGTGCTGATCTATAAATACACTGCACATCTCCCATAATTTTCACACAACTTATTACCCTCCTTCCATTTTCCTTCACTTTCCTTCAATCTCCTTCAATTTTCTTTTCTTTAACCATGTCTGGATACTCATATATTCACAAGAGAAATACCGATTTAATCTTTTCAGCAGTGCAACCTCCGATAAAGATTCGACTTTGGATTATAGAAATGTTTGAACGTCGTAATAGGACGTTGAACCGTTGATTAGATGGAGAAATTGCAAAGGGTTAAAGGATCAGAAGGATTCAATGTCTTGAGTCCACGTTCAACCAAAATGGAGAAGTTCGTGTATGAATGGATATTAAGACTGAGAGAGACGTTCACATGGTGATGTATATTATGTTCAAAATTATTTTGATGGTTGTAATGGCATAGCTATGTGGTTGTAATCACATAATTGTGTTGTTTATGTGTTGTATTTGTTAGTAATGGTATTTTATTTGTTGTATTTGTTTGTGATGGTATTTCCTCACTAAGTTATCAAATGAAATAAATTTTGTTTTTAATATAAATCAAAAGAGTTACAATTAAAAATATCTTGTTGTGCTTGTTCCAACACTGAGACAGTTAGTACGATTATGATCGGGCTGACGACATGAACTACATAATCTAACCATTTTATTCGTCGTATCCATTTCGGTTCAAATACGGGTGCTGTTTTGGCGGTCCTTTTTCTTTCTTCACATTATTTCATTGTTCCAGAGAATATTCATTTGATATGCCAGCCAGAAATCCTCTTTTGCTACCACTGAAAAGCTAACTTTGGAAACACTGGAGAGGCTTATGACTTTATAAACATCGGATAGTAAGTAGGATGGATCCCGTCTAACCTTTGAACATGCCGCTATGACATAGGAGCAGGGCATACGAAAGACTTGAAACTTTCCGCAATCGCACCAACCTCTATCTAGTTCCACTCTATAGTGTCCCCTTGACATGCCTTCATTATGATCCATGGACCCAACAACACTGTACCAACCTTTAGTACGGTCAAACACCATGACCACATGTGTGTTAGCTTTGTCAACTTCCTCTCTAATGAATTTCTTTGAAGCATCACTAAACAACTGTCTAGATTGTAACACTGAACTCCATTTGGAACGTCTGGTCTCAAACAACGTCCCTATCCTGAAATGGGTTGCTTGCACTAAAGTGATTATAGGTAGATTTCAGATGCCTTTGAAGACAAAGTTCATTGATTCCATAATATTTGTTGTCATGTGACCTCAATGTTGACCGTTGTCGTATGCCTTAGTCCACTTCTCCAATGGAATATTGTCGATCCACCGTACTGCATCTGCGTTTGACAATCTGATGTCTTTGTGGTAGTGTTTGAAAGAACGTTATGTTAATGCATACCATGCGTTGACAACCTTCTTCCGCAACGTTTTGTCTTTGATCTCCCGCATCAAATTTTAAGCGATATGTCTAATGCAGTAGACATGCGTCGATGAAGGATCCTGTCAGCCATTATCAATAATTTTGTAGGCACTCACTATTGAAGGGTGTCGGCCTGAGATCAAACATAAGTTAGGGTGAGGATCAACGTGAAATCCGAGATTTTTTAGGAAAAAACTCCATCCCTTAGCAGTACCCCTTTCAACTAGAGCAAATGTGATTGGAAAAATATTGTTGTTGTCATCTTGTGCCACTGCCATCAGTAGTGTTCCTTTATATTTCCCGTACGACCATGTACCATATATTTGTATAATAAGTTTACAGAAAGCAAAACATTTGATGCATGGTTGATATGCCCAGAAGAGTCAGTGAAGTATTCCATTACCAATAGCACAAGTCCCATCTGGGGTATACACCGACAACGCTTCCAAATTGACAATAGTCCCTGGAGCATAATGTTTAAGAGCCACCGAGTATTTTTGAAGTTATTTGTAAGACTCCTCCCAATGTCATACATTTTTTCAATCGCCTTAGTCCTAGCTATCTAAGCCTTCATGTATGATGGCATATAGTTGTATTGTGTTACAATATGTGAGATCATTTTACTCACCTTTAACGACGGATTGTCGCTAATGATAGACAAAATTTCATCGCATATGAACTGGAAGTTGAGTTTGTGATGGTCTTGCATTGGGTTCGTGATTAAGCATGTGTGAATTGGACCCATAGAACCAATCTTCCAAAAATGACTCCTCTTCTGGTAAGATGCTGACAACCGGAACAGGCAGATCTTATTTCGATAATAAATTTTATACCTCGTTGCATTAGTTCGATCAACCCTATAATCAACTGATAATTCCATGTGATACTTTTTAATGGCTCTGACATTGTCTTCTTTTGTGTGAAATGTCTCTCCTTCTTTCAATGATCATTAATTTGCACATAAGGATTATAAAATATATCTGACGAAGGTTCATCTGCACCTAAATTCAAGATTGTCATGTGCTGAGGTGGACAATATACATGACTAGCTGGTAATGACTCTTCTTCATCTTCATCATTCACCATTGAATCAACCAATAACTCGACTTCTTCTTCTTTCTCGTCAACAACATTGACTTCATCTTTTTCGCTGTCATCAACTTGACAAAACACTTGTGACAGATCAATGAATAGAGACACTTGATGTTGTTGTGTTAGTTAATATATATAACTTTATATCATTGTAACCAGATTTTTCATGACTGACAAACATATGTTGAACATCGTCATCATCTTGAATCTTCAATTGATAAAACTTTATTTGGTTGTTTGCAAAGAACACCAGATTTTTGTAGATGATTTGTCCCACCTGACCACGCTGCAATTTCTTTTCTATTCTTTGTTTCAAATGTGAAAAATTTGATCATCGATTTATTGTAAACCGAGTTACTTCTGTGTTGCGAAAACAAAAGTCGAATAAGTGATGCTCAAATATTTCACCATCGGTATGAGCACTGATCATGTAATATGGTGATGAAGACATTTTTTTAAAATGTAAGTTTAATGTTTAATGGTGAGTGTATTGATCACATATTAGCATGCAGTTAAATAGGATAGATGGTGAAGGAAGCAGAAGACAAGGCAAGTGTACTGATCACGTAAAGAATCTGCAAAGAATCTGCAGGATTCCATGCAGAGACAAGACAAGGCAAGGTATGCGCTTGCATGATTCTCTGCCCTAATAAGCCACATCATGCGCCTGCAAAGATGCTTTTGCCCTAATAAGCCAAGGTAGGCGCCCTTATCAATGGCGCATAAAGCAAGCCATGCGCCCTTAGCTTTGGCGCCTACTCCCATGCATGCTTAAACACATGCATGTGCCCTTAGCTTTGGAGCTTACTACCATGTATGCAAATGTAAAAGGCATGTGCCCTTCTCAAGGGCGCCTACACTTATACATCACATGCTGCAACTTGCCAACCTATCTCATATATAATACTGCAATAACTCACAATAGTCAACATCTACAACACTCAATACCTGTAACACTCAACCTCTACAACACTCAACCTCTGTAACACTTAACCTATACAACACCCAACCTCTACAACACGCAATCTCTCTGCCAAGGTCAATCTCTCTGTAACATATCTCTCTATTGAGTATGGGTGATGAACATCGAGGAACAATCGATAATATTGCGACATTTGCATGTTATTACTTATTCTTATTCTTATTCTTATTTCGTAACAAAATGTCTCTATTGTTTGATACTTCTTCTTACTTATTTCTTACTTATGTTTTATTAGGACCCAAAGAGATTTCAATGTCGTGTACATGAATATGTCCCACACGATTCTTTGATAGAACCATATATTCGAGGATGCGGTTTTGGTAATCTACTCAACATAGTCTCATACTCGGTTGACTACAAATTTATTCTTGCTTTGTTAGAGAGATAGAGATCCGAGACCCACACATTTCACCTTCCTTTCGGTGAGTGTATCGTCACACTTGAGGACCTCTACATGTTGTTAGGTCTACGTATCGATGGTAAGACCGTAAATGTTAGAGTTAACCAAGATAACTCTATATGCGATGAATCGTTGGGTGCCCTTTTGTGTGAAGAAACAACTATGGGAGAGACTTTTGGTCAAGCTAGGGGTCAAGGTATTAATTTAAAATATCTTAAACAATATTATGCAAGTATAACATTAAACGAAGAATCTGCCGAGTATGAAAAGATAATTAAAGTTAGGTGTTATATTATGATTCTATTTGGTAATTTTTTATTTCTTGAAAGTACTGGTAATATTATGTATTTGTCGTTGTTACGAAACATAAATAAGGTAAGCACATATAGTTGGAGTTCAACTGTTTTATCTCATCTATATAGTTCGTTGTGTAAAAATGAAAAAAAAATACTTTTATGTTTTATTCTTGCGCCTATTTGCTACAAGTATGGAGTTGGTCAAGACTGTCGTCACTCGCCTCGGACAACGAGAAGCCATTCATATTCCCCTTTGCAACAAAGTAAGTTTAAAAGTTTACCATCTAATATATTATACTTTATACTACAACTAACTATAAATAATATTTTTCAAATCTTTTCGATATAGTTGGTCAGTTAAAGGGATGAACTACAACGGGTGTCTAAAACACACTGTTGTAGTCTATCACAATCTTTTAGACCACATTGGACCAGACGGTGTAATACTACTACACAACTCTACATTTGATTTTAAAAAAATTATCCAATTATATATCATCTAATCATGTCATATTCTTGTACAATTTATCTGGAGGCCATATCTGGGTCTTGATCATCAGGTTATCCATGATAATGTTGCAGTTTAGACAACAAAAACACCAATTATCCGGTTCACTACTGTGGAGATGCACCAGAGTGGTCGTGTAAAACTACAGTTCGGCATGCAACAAAAAATTCCAAACCCTCCGACGTGTTTGGGAGATTCGCATAAACAAATAGTCGATGGCCAATGGATTATTCCGACTAGAGAGACTTCTCAAAAGAGATGTGTCGTCATTGGAGGAATCGACGATAACACATCTTAAATGAACCAGTCATACATGGTGATAGACCAACTCAACATTATATGGCATGGTTTAGGTCGGTTGCAACGCCACATAATCCATAATATCGTCCAACCATACCGTTCATAATCCACCCAACCACAACGACCCAACTACGACAACATGGGTACTGAACTCAATTGCAGAAGCGTCGTTGGCGACAATCCCCTAACTATTGGGGACAAATGACAAATTTATCAAATACCGCTGAACCTTACACTGAACCTTCACACCAGCCACCATTGCATCATGTCAGCATTCAAAGACCCCAAACACCTCAGGAAAATCGTAGGAGACCTCGAAGACAGGCAAACACACCTGGATGTGGAATAGGGAGCGTTTCAATCGAGCGAGTCATTGATTTTCTTGTCAATTTTATGTATTTTTACTTGATAATATAATATAATTTTTAATTTAAGTATTTAATTTAATTAATTATAATTATAAAATTAAAAATTAAAAAAAAATTGAAAGTGCATGCACCACATGCATTGGCGCATACACAGATGCATGCGTTAATGTATGTGACTTCAAGGCATGCATGCGCCTAGGTCATTGACGCCTAAGTCCATTTGCATTGCATGCATGCGCCAGATGCTTGGACGCCTCATTTGAATGTTAATTGGATGCGTCAATTCAACTGATGCATCAATAGTGAAAGATGATTATTTCGGTAATTAATTTAAAAAATTGATTATATTAATATTTAAATTGAAATAAAGGTTATTTTAAAAAAAAAATCAATATTATTATTCTCCAATGTAAAGCATAATTTCTCAATATACATGCATATAGTATCATCGATGAAGATAGATAAATACATTCACAAGTGATTGAAGTTTCAAGGATGTTTTCTCAATTCAAATAAATACTAAAATACAAAAAAAAAATGATTTTATAATTTAAAATTAAAAAACCATTTTATAATAAATTAAAAGGAAATAATTGAAAAATTCAAATACTATATTGTAAAAAAAACATACTGTCGCATCCGCGAAAAACAACCGGCGGAAAAAACAAACAGAGCCGCCACCGTGCGTTATTTATCCCAAAGGAGGGAAAGGAAACGCTCGAAGTAAACCTGGAAAGGAAATGGTCTTACGACCGGAGATGCAAGGTACGAGAGTCGGTTACACAAGGGGAAGGTATTAACACCCCTCACGTCCTCCGTACTCGACGGGATCCACACTCAGAAGAATAGAAAAAGGTTGTTGAATAACTGCTCAAAGAATGCACACACACTGGAATAAAACACAGATGGAAGAAGAGGGGAACATGCTCGCTAGGATATCACATCCTATGCCTACGTATCTCATCTGGAATGAGAATCAGAGCTACCGTAGTTCGGCTAACGCACGCCGAAACAAAACACACACAAAGACGCTGAAACATCAGAGCAAACAACAAACTGGAATCGGAAGGCCAATCGCTGGTCTTATATCCAACTCCGAACAACAAACACCAACAAAGAAACCGAATGGCAATCGCCGGACTTACATCAGACTCCAAGCAAACAAACACACACAGGAAACCGACTGCCAATCGTAGGACTTACGTCAGACTCCAAACACACGCAGAAAGGTTAAACAAACAGGCTAATAGAGAGTCTGGTACTCGAGTCTACTAGCTGTCAAGCAAACACCAAGAAGACGCTGAGACGTCAGAAGAAGTTGAACACACAGACTAAAAGGGAGTCGGGAACTCGGACCTAATAGCTGCCAAGCAAGACACATACAAAAAAGAAAAAGGGCGCCCAGAGAGATCTCGCACGATCTCCTGCCTACGTACCTCATCTGGTATGAGGATCAGGGCGACGTAGTTCCCCTGAACAGGGGAGAAATTTCTATCCTAACCAGAGACTGGGAAATGACAAACTAGAAGGGAGACTGACTCGAGCCTAATAGTTATCATGTAATCCACAATAGTCCTAGGTTGAGGTTTCTAACAAGAGTTTGACTCACACAGGCAGTGAGTCAACTCAAGTCTATCTCTACGTACGTCAACTTCCTCAGAAGTTAATCATACGACTCCTACAGAAAGGAGATGAGAAGCTAAGCAGATAAACATCAAAAGCAAATAGCACACACTATACACAACCAAGGGGGCTCAAGCAAGGTTGGGCTTTAGTCAAGGGGTCATATCAACCTCGACAAACAAGCCAACTGGAAAGGGGTGTGGTTAGCTCTTAACCCTAACATTGAGAGTTAGGGTGAAGCAGATGAAATGGGAGATGAGGGTAAGACCACACAGCTCTTATCCATGGCCTGGGAGAGCTTGAAACAATGAAAGTGTGGGAGTCCAGAATGTGGGACTCTATTCCACATGACTTGACACAACAAGATTTTGGGTTTTTATTCAAAGTGCATCAACACACGGTGTGAGAAAAGTGAATGACACAACTGAATAGCAGGGGATGGATTGCACATCCCTTTTATCTGCCAATTGCCTCTTAAGAGGACTTAACCTGCTTGGCACAACATTAAACAACCACAAACATTGCCTCTTAAGGAGGGCTTCAGACAGGTGTCTGCCAAAGTAACATGACAGGTCTTCCAGACTACATGAAGATCAGGGATTATACCTAAGTGGTATGCCAACCACAAGCAAAGCAAAGCAAAGTTCAAATGAACTTAAAGCAACTTAGGTACCTGTGTAAACAACTAAATAAATCAGTACAGTGTTCAGACAACAGACAATAGTAAATAAGCAACAGATAATCCCAATGTACAACACATAAGCCATAAGGCAAACTCAAGTGACTTATCATCAACCTACAAAACACACAAATGTTAGCAATCAATAGCAAATATCAACATTCAAATGAGGAAGCAACATCAACCATGGAGATTAAGTGCTTGATCCTGAAATTCAAAGCTCACATGTAAGTACATACCACTAGGTCAAAGCCTAGGGTCAAAGATGAAGAAAAAATTCAAAACAGGAGCTGAAATTTAACACAATGCAACTTCAAACACATATTAACATGTCCTAAAAAGGACCAAAACAAAATCACCAAGCAAAGGCATTTCATGTGCAAGTGAAGTCAAAGACAATTTCAAAGCATTCAAATGGACATTGAGAATGAAAAATCCAAATCAAAACAGAAATGATTCAAATAATTCTGGAAAAATTCATGAACATTCTACACATCCAACATGATCATCCTACAAAAAATCAAAAGCATTTGAGGTCATTTGATATGGAAATTAAATTGCACAAGTTGATCATCCAATTGTGTGACACAAATTGTCACACCATGTTAACATGTACACAAAACAGAAATGGAGCATGGGAAAAATGTCAAACTAAAACCAAAATGTCAATTATCATATCAAGAATCATCATGCAAAATTTGGTAGCAATTGGATCAATATCAAGCATTTCACATTAGAAAGAGTAAGGCAAGGTCACATATGCATACATGTTCACATAATCCAATGCAATCCAAAATCCAGGAAGTGTAAAATCATGACATCAACATCAAAAAATTTTATACATTCCAAGGATCATTTTGCAAAAAGAATGGGATTAATTGGATGATTTTTCAATTAGTTATGGATTTTTAAAGTTGGAGAAACAAAATGAAATCAAATGATCATGGCATGGATTAAATTGGAGGGAAAATGAACATGAGAAAATAATTTGAAATTTATGCTACCACCAGAATTCGAAGCGTGTAACTGAAAAAAAGAAAATAAAATTCAAAAACGCAAGCGCCAGGGATCGAAGGGAGGATCACAGATCAAACAAGGCCTGGGTGCGTTCTTCATGCAAGAACCCTAGCGCACCAGGAGCGAAGCCAGGCGGACGCTAATCCGTCACAAAGATGAAGATCTTCATCTTCTTCATGAAGATGATGATGAACAAGATGAAGTTCATCCAGATTTTCCAGAATTTTCCAGAATTGCTCAGAATTCAAAAAAATTTACATCATTCAAATCCTCATGTCATGTAGATTATAGATCAACAAACATTTCATGCTAATTCATCATTAATCATGCAAAACGAATCAAAATCATTTTAACATTCAAAACTTCAATCAATCATATCTCACTCAATTTTTAACGAAATCACACGAAATTTCCACCAGAATCATCAGCAAGGCAAGATCTACAAGATTATATACATAAAACATAGAATTAAAAGGATCAAAAATGTGACCTCTTGAAGAGCAGATTCTTGAAACGCACGATCCAAGGCCTTGAATGATCCAAATCAACTCTAGAATACTTGTAGTGATGTTTGATAAAGAGATTGAAGCTTGGAAACGTGTAGATCTAGCTCAATTTGCATTTGCCATCTTTGAGTTCTTGAACTTCAATGCTTGATTTCCACACGAATTCACCAACCCAAAGCTTGATCCGTACTCAATCCACACCAGAGAACAAGAATATGGAATAAAAATGCAAGGTTCTTTGAAGAAAATTTGAATTATGCTTGAGAGAAAATTTTGGAGGCAAAAATTTCTTAGATCTAGAAATGGTGAAATGATCAAGTTCATCTCAAATTCTGTTAGGGTTTCTACTTATATGATGTCCTAATCTCAATTTAATTAAAAGTTAATCATGTTTAGTTGAAATTAATGAAAATAAGGTGTTATGACCAAAACTTGAAAATTGCATGGTGCATGTAGTAAACCCACGTGAACAGTGCCATGTGCTTGATCAAAGTCACTCAAAATCATCTTTTAAACACATTGGCAATGGTAGAAAGTTCTCATGATGCACCATTTTTAAATTTTCCAAATTCCCTCCAAAATTGACTTGAATAAGCAAGTGATCATATGTTCAAATTTTATGCAATGTGATGGATGTTTTTGAAACTACATGTCATGAGAAGCAAAGTGCAAAAAGAACCACCAAATTTGGAGTTATGAATCAAAAGTTATGCCCTTTTGAAGTCCCATGCACACTTGGCAATGATTGGACCATATCTCCTCAACCATCCATCATAAATTCATGATCTTGGACTTTTTGGAAATGGGAGAGAGAGATCTTCAACTTTCATGTTGGACAAAAATTCATTTGAAGCTTCTTTGATGATGTAAGATCAAGTTGAATTTGAACCAAAACCTTTCCATTTTGGAAACTTTCAATTACAAGTCACTTTCCATTTTTGGCAACTTTTGATCTGACCTCAAATTCTTCAAGATATGCATTTGACATGATGAATAAGCCTCTCTTGAACATGAATGAGATGTTGAAACTCATTTCTCCCCCTCCTAGCCCTCAGTTGACTTTCTGTTGACTTTTATGGTTGACAGATGACTTGAACATGCACAAATGATTTTGAGCCTCAACCACTTGATGAAATGGCTCCAAAATGAAACCCTAGCTCTTGTAAGCTCCACATAATGACCATATGATCCCCCTCTCCATAGAATACCTCATCTCCTTGAAAATCCCTAATTGGTAGAATGCAACTGATTAGGGTTGACCAGAGGTCAAAACCCTAATCCTAAAGAACATGATCAGGCACAATGAACCCCTTGAGGATGATAAGACCATGATGATGGTGACATACCCTTTCAACCAAGATAATACTCAACCTCCTTGAGGAACCAATAAAACCCTAATTGAAGAGCAACCCTCAGATGATTGATCGATTCAATAAGACCCTCAGGCATGAATCTCTCAACCTCTCTATCTTCTGAGAAAGACTTAGGAGGATGACTTGCTTGTTCTCACATGATATGCAATATGCAAATGCCTAATGCCCTAAAAAATGAAATGCAATATACTAAGCTAGTCCCAAGAGAGGAGGGCAAATTTTGAGGTGTTACACATACTAAGGTAAAAAAAATGAATAATTTAAAAAATTGTTGACTCTATATTGATTCTAAATAAATAAATAAAAATTGATAGACACCTTTAAATTTGAAATATTTTTAAAAATTATATATTGGTAAAAGAAAAATAACATAAAGTATAAATTAATTTATTTTCTAATAGGTAATCATGATAATATAATAAAAAAATAAAATTTTATTAAATGGTAATCATGAAGAAAAGAATGATAATTGATAAAAATTTATATATCTAGAACAATCAGATTGAAAAGTTTTTATATGCATCGTAATAAAATAGAACATATTTAAATTAAAAATATTATCATCATTTTTTAAAAGTTTGACCTCAAATAATGGACAATTTTATAAATTTATAAATTATAGTTGATATGGACAACTTAATAAATTAAAAGTAAGTGTTCAAAGTAAGTTGTCAAAGTAAGAATTTATATAAATATTTTTTAAATTTGAAAAAATATATTATTGAAATAAATATTTTTATAAATGAGAAAAGTATATTGTTGATACAAATTATTAAATAGAAATAATTCAACTATTAACAATTATTTTTATAAATTAAAATAAGTTATAAATATTTATATAAAAGGATATACGGATTCAAGGCACTTATAAACAAAAATACATTACGGTTATTTTATTTTTTTTATGAACGAGAACAAATTATAAATATTTTTATAATCAGAAAAAATTAACTATTGAAACAACTATTTTTATAAATAAATTATAAATATTTTTTATAAATGGACACACACAAGCTTATAAACGGGAAAAAGTTTGATATAATATTTTTTATAAACGGAGATAAGTTACAATTATTTTTATAAACGGAAAAAATAAATTACAAATATATTTATAAATAATAAAAAATCTATCGTAAATATTACACATCCCTCACTGTCATTTCTAACATAACAAGTCTCACATTATTAGGCAATTGCATCCTTTGAGATTAAAATTGTTTAATTTTATTCTAAATCTTGCACTAGTTGATAAATGTGTGAGAAAATGTCACCATTTTAGATAGCTTTGAGATGAGATTGAAGACCATGAATAACGTTTAGATGAGGAGTATGAGCATATAAGCTGGTTTAGAAACAAATAGGAATGGAACATCCATTCCAAACTTTGTATTAAACGTAAAAGAACCTATATCCAACCAATCCTGACACGCAAGAAAAATGTCATCAACACATAATATTCCCATAATCTTTGGGACTGCCATCATCAGTATTATTCAAACATTAGACTAAGTAACTATGGGAGAAATTGCTTTCATGGAGTAATTTGCAACAATCTTTTTCTACAAATCAAGATTGGATTCCTCCGGTATCACAGTTAAAGTCGCCAATTTATCATTTGCTCTTTTAACTACAACTTTCATGGGCACCCCAACTTTGTCCCCCATCATTTCAATCACCTGCCATAATTTTATATCTATGTCAGATTAAATAATTAAGCACATATGGAGACACAGATTTATATATCATGCACATATGTTAATACCTCCTTCATGCTTTCCACAGGCTTTCCATTAAATTGAATAACAACATCACCCGGACGGAATCCAGCACGATCACCAGGGGACTCGGGAGTTACCTAGTCAAAAACATCCAAGTTCAATTCTGACCAACAAATAATTTCTCAAGCATCCTAATGTTTGCATTGCATTGGTCAGTGCAGTAGAGATACAGTTACATAATGAGAATAATTACATTGAATAAGCTAAATTATGCTAAACATAAGGAGAATTGCATATTTATCTACATTATTGTTCTCTATTCAGAAAGAGGACTAGACTTCCCATTCAAGTAACAGATGCTTTTGCTACAAATATGTGGTTGGTTCGAGATGGGTAAGAAACTCTAACACCTTAAGCAAGTGGTTTGGGGTTTGATTTTGAGTTATTGTGTATGGAGAAACCCCATTTGGGAGAGAAAATTATTCACAGCTAAAAGATGGTGAATACTTCATACCTATAAAATCATGGTTATTTATAAAAAAAAAAGTAACTCCGGCTACACATAACTATCGTCTAAAACTGTGAACCACGATGGCATCACCAACATATCTCTTAGAAATGTTGACAATCCAACTAAATAATAAGCTAAGCTAGTTATTGGCCAAAACATTGCCATCAAGAAACCAGGTAAATTTTCAATTAAAATCACTTCATTATCATCACTAACCAGCTTTTCCGACAATTTTGCAACTTATTTGTCTCAAAAAAACAGAACATGAGGATAGTGAATCTAGATTGTGAACATTTATATGATAAGGATCTCAAAAATGCAATCATTTAGGGACATACCATTGGTACAAGAATGCCCTTATTGACATTTGGGAATGAAGCATCTTTCTTTTTAAGCTGTGCAATAATCATCTCATTTAGATCAAGCATTCTTAGTCCAAGCCAAGGCCGTATTACTCTCCTGAAAGAAATAATAATAATGTTAATTGCATTTTTACACAACTTAGCACTACCTAATTATTTAAGTATGAATCACATGAAAATAAGTAAATCATAATTGTTTATGCGTGTTGAGAAATGTGGTTGGACCTAATTCAACCCTACAAAACCGGCTTGTAGGGGGAGGTGCTCCCACTTATAAAGACATGTTAAGGTCATATATTGTCCGATGTGGGACTCTTGACACACCCTCACGCCCAGGAGTGGAAATCTGGAGCGTAGAAATAAATGGTAGGTGGCCCGATAACGGAAACCTAATAGTTGGTGGGCCCACTGGATCTTAAACGAGGCTCTTGATACCATTTTAAGAAATGTGATTAGGTCTAACTCAACCATACAAAACTGACTTGTAGGATGATGATTACCCCCACTTATAAAAGACATGTCTGACGTGGGACTCTTAATAATGTGGATGAAACCAAAAACATACCCACTTTTCTTGAAATGCTCTATTATTTTACACACAGAGTCGATGGGTACAGAAAAGCCCAAGCCATCAGCCGCCAACACTTTCATTATGTTCACTCCGACAATTTCTCCATCCATATTGGCAAGTGGCCCTCCAGAATTTCCCTGTGCCATGCAGCAAGCAGATTAAATTTAAGTTGATATTTGATCGGTACACAATCTGTCAAGTTATGTGGGGAGAGGAAGACATCTCACATACCACATTAATTGCACAATCTGTTTGTAAATACTCTCTCGGCACGCCGCTAAACCCCAAATCACTGCTTTTACGATCAACACAACTACGCCAAAAATCATACAAGATGTGAACATATTAGTCCAAAAGTCATTCGAAACATCACTACTTGTTAAATCTAACATGAAAATGGTATAATTTAAACCAAAATAAAATAACTTAAAATCAGAACACATCTTCTAGTTATGGCTAGAAAATAAATTCTTCACACCTTACAATACCAGCAGTGACAGTATTCTGAAGGGAAAGCGGACAACCCATGGCTATTACCCAATCCCCGGGACGAAGCCTAGTTGAAGAACCAAGTTTTGCTTCCGGTAGTGGGGTTTCAGAATATATTTTCAGAACAGCAATATCGGAATGCAAGTCAGCATTCACCACTTTCCCCTCAAATGTCCTTCCATCTTGTAAAGTGACATCAATCTGTAGTACAATTGATATTTCATGCCATAGGTAAAATGAGTGTCCATAATCATTTTTATAAATATACATGGAAACAAAATATAGAGAAAAGGAAACTAAAATGTTTCAATATTCAATAGCTTGCATATGATAGTCTAAAATGATTTGCAAGTATAAATACTTCTATAAGTGATAAACAGTTCATGTTGAAATATTAAGAACCAGACATTCAGGCAATCACTCAAGCGAGCAAGCTACGTGCAGCTAATTGAGTAATTACCTGTCACTCTTTGGATTACATGAAAAATCTATCACATATACTTGTAATCAGGCGACGAATGGGAGTGAAAATCGGGCAGTAAAGAGGTCAAATGAAAGTGACTCTGTTACAGATATGAGAATATTACGATAGACAAGTGGTCGTACAAGACAGGATTAGGAATACATTTGAGAGAAATTGTGGTAGCTCCCTTTATAAAAAGAAAAATTGGCATGTGAATTCACTGGTGAAGAGAATTAACCAGATAGCCAATGATAGAGCAGAGATCAAATATAAATGGATGGAAAGGGATTTATTGTATAGATATATAATCGAAATGAAAACACAAGTCCATAGCAGAGCTCAACAGTTAGAGAACAAGCTTCTCCTACTGCCTAATCATAAAGGTGAGTACAAAATGCAAGATGATTATAACTAATTCCCACTCTGCTATTTATTAGGGAATATCCTAACAGATTGCCACCTCATTTATCACACGTTCTTTGTGACTCCTTTCTGAATTCTCCTCTCATATGCATGCCAAACTTTGGGCCCAACACTCTCTTTGTTAACCAACACATCCCCCCTTCTTCATTAACAAGCCCATTCCTATCATCACTCCCCCCTTCATACACAGCCTTGTCCTCAGGGAAGTTGACTTTTTAACAGCAGTTCTTCCTCCCATGTAGCATCCCCGATATCCATTGCACCAACCATTCTCTGGTTTGCATCCCAGCATCAAATTTATCCCTCCAAGACAGCAATTTGGCAGAAAGCATATTCCCTTTATCTGCTTCCAAACTTGCAGGCAGTTCATTAGTTGGTGTGCAATTACCAACTGCTTTCTTTAATTGTGACACATGGAAGTTGGATGAATTTTGGATGTTGGAGGGAGTTGTAGCTTCTAAGAAACCTGGCCTATCTTCTTTATGATCTGATAGGGCCCAAAAAATCTGGGAGCTAGCTTTTGATGGTTTCTTTGAACCACGGACTGCTGTCTATGAGGCCTTAGCTTGAGGAAGACCTAATCCCCTGCCTTAAACTGCACTGTTTTCCTTTTTTTGTCAGCCTGAATCTTCATTTGTTCTTGTGCATTCTGCAAGTTGAACTTCAATTGTCGCAATGCTTCGTCTCTATCTCTTAATTCTTAAGCACATATTATTCACATTAAAGAAGGTCAAACCCAAGCAAACATGTGCTGGCAATATAACTGCAATAGGCGTGTAAACATGATGGCAATGCATATTCATATAGCTGTCAAAGTATATCAGGAAATTGTATCATAATTGTATTTAAAATAAATAAAAGAATGGATTGATACATAAAAGAAAGCACTTGAATATTGTATCGGAATTTTGTTGTGTCATTATTCTTGTAATGATGTACATATATATATATAAGAGTACAAAAATCTGTATACTAATTGCCTATAATAGAGATCCTATTTTAAATACAATTATGATACAATTTCCTGATATACTTTGACAGCTATATGGATATGCATTGTCATCATGTTTACACGCCTATAGCAGTTATATTGCCAGCACATGTTTGCTTGGGTTTGATCTTCTTTAATGTGAATAATATGTGCTTATCCTTAACACCCCCCTCAAGTTGGAGGTGGGATTGAAATCTCAAGAACACCCAATTTGCCGAGTAGTCGTTTATAAGTATCGCCTCCAAGAGGTTTAGTAAATATGTCAGCTAGTTGGTCAAAAGATCGGAGATAAGAAGGGCTGATAAGACCTGATTTAATTTTCTCACGAACGAAATGACAATCAATTTCAATGTGTTTTGTGCGTTCATGAAAAACTGGGTTTTCGGCGATGTGAATAGCAGCTTGACTATCACAATGAACGGTGATCGGTTGAGGATGATCAATGCCGAGATCCGAGAGAAGATATTTTAACCATTGTAACTCGGAAGATAAAGTTGCAAGGGAACGATATTCTGCTTCAGCAGAGGAACGAGAAATTGTTGGTTGCTTCTTGGTTTTCCATGATATAGGATTAGAGCCCATCATGGTAAAATAGCCGGTAGTGGAGCGACGAGTAGTAGGACAACCAGCCCAATCAGAGTCGGCATATCCAACTAAATTGAGGGAGCTAGAAGCCGAAAGAAATAAGCCTTTGCCGACACTCCCCTTAAGATATCGGAGAACTCGTGTGGCCGCATCGAGATGAGTTGTACATGGAGATTGCATGAATTGACTGAGAGTGTTAACAGCGTATTGGATGTCGGGCCGTGTCACAGTTAAATATAATAGACGACCAATGAGGCGACGATAGATTGTCGGATCAGGAAGAGGGCTTCCTTCATTGGGCCGTAGACGGAGGTGTTGCTCCATAGGAAAATCTGATGGTCGGCAACCAGTCATACCAGAGTCGGATAAAATGTCAAGTGTATATTTCCTTTGACATAAGAATATTCCCTTTTTAGAACGGGATACTTCGATACCTAAGAAGTATGAAAGATTTCCAAGATCTTTGATGGAAAAGGCCTGGGCGAGAAATTTCTTGATGTCGGAGATAGCATCTTCGTTATTTCCAGTGATGATGATGTCATCTACATAAACGAGTACAAATATAGTCGCCTCATTGGTCGTCTATTATATTTAACAGTGACACGGCCCGACATCCAATACGCTGTTAACACTCTCAGTCAATTCATGCAATCTCCATGTACAACTCATCTCGATGCGGCCACACGAGTTCTCCGATATCTTAAGGGGAGTGTCGGCAAAGGCTTATTTCTTTCGGCTTCTAGCTCCCTCAATTTAGTTGGATATGCCGACTCTGATTGGGCTGGTTGTCCTACTACTCGTCGCTCCACTACCGGCTATTTTACCATGATGGGCTCTAATCCTATATCATGGAAAACCAAGAAGCAACCAACAATTTCTCGTTCCTCTGCTGAAGCAGAATATCGTTCCCTTGCAACTTTATCTTCCGAGTTACAATGGTTAAAATATCTTCTCTTGGATCTCGGCATTGATCATCCTCAACCGATCACCGTTCATTGTGATAGTCAAGCTGCTATTCACATCGCCGAAAACCCAGTTTTTCATGAACGCACAAAACACATTGAAATTGATTGTCATTTCGTTCGTGAGAAAATTAAATCAGGTCTTATCAGCCCTTCTTATCTCCGATCTTTTGACCAACTAGCTGACATATTTACTAAACCTCTTGGAGGCGATACTTATAAACGACTACTCGGCAAATTGGGTGTTCTTGAGATTTCAATCCCACCTCCAACTTGAGGGGGGTGTTAAGGATAAGCACATATTATTCACATTAAAGAAGATCAAACCCAAGCAAACATGTGCTGGCAATATAACTGCTATAGGCGTGTAAACATGATGGCAATGCATATCCATATTGCTGTCAAAGTATATCAGGAAATTGTATCATAATTGTATTTAAAATAGGATCTCTATTATAGGCAATTATAGACTAGACAATTATAAGCAATTAGTATACAGATTCTTGTACTCTTATATATATATATGTACATCATTACAAGAATAATGACACAACAAAATTCCGATACAATATTCAAGTGCTTTCTTTTATGTATCAATCCATTCTTTTATTTATTTTAAATACAATTATGATACAATTTCCTGATATACTTTGACAGTTATATGGATATGCATTGCCATCATGTTTACACGCCTATTGCAGTTATATTGCCAGCACATGTTTGCTTGGGTTTGACCTTCTTTAATGTGAATAATATGTGCTTATCCTTAACAGTAAAAGCCTAGCTAAAATATGCAATGGGGTGCTTTAACTGCATCAACACAGCCCCAAAAACTTTATGGGACGCATCACATTCAATTTTACAAGGCAAATTAAAATTTGGCAACGCTAAGACAGGGACCGATGTAACTGCAAATTTCACTCTCTCAAATGCTTCATCGGCGGTCGCATTCCACAGAAGACCCTCCTTTCTTGTCAACTCTGTCACAAAGGTTTTTTTATTTTCCCATAATTCGCAATGAACTTCCGGTAATATCCAGTCAAACCCAAGAAATCAAGCACCCCTTTGACAGTTTTTGGAACTGGCCACTGCCACACACTAGCAACTTTGGTAGGATCAACAGTTACCCCTGCTCGAGAGATAACATGGCTTAAGTATCCAACATTCTCTTGCCCAAAGGCGCACCTCTTGGCAAAAGGCACACTTACTCTTATTAGCCACAAACTGATGTTGTAACAGGGTCTGGAGCACCAATGCTAAAATGTTCCAAATGAGTATTCCAATTAGCACTGTAGACCAAGATATCATCAAAAAAACAAGGACAAATTTTCTCATGTAAGGTTTAAAAATGTCATTCATCACATGCTGAAAGGGCGCATTAGTAACACCAAAAGGCATCACAATATACTCATAGTGACCCTTGTGAGTTTGAAATGTTGTCTTATGAATATCTCCCTTCTTCATTCTAATTTAATGATAACCAGAGTTTAAGTCTAACTTAGAAAAATAATCAGAGCCATGCAATCCGTCTATTAACTCATCTACAGCCGGAATAGGGTACTTACCTTGGATTGTGATCTTGTTCAAGGTGCGATAATCAGCACACATTCTCCAAGAATTATCCTTCTTAACCAAAATGACCGGGCTAGAAAAAGCCCTTGTGCTAGTATGAATCACACCTTGCTGAAGTAAACTCTGAATTTATCTTTGAATCTCATCTTTGTGATATAGGGTCGAACACTCACAGGATTGGCACCATGTAACAACACAATCGCATGACTTGTGCTGAGGGTAGGCCACTGATTTCACAGAAAACACTCGCGAACTTTGTTAACAACCCTTGAAGAGCTCTGTTTTGCACCTCATTCAAGCCTTGGTCTGATTCCCCAATAACTTCCATCAAGGTAGGCCAACCTCCATGACAAGCACTCAGGAAGCACTCATAATACTTTGGAATGTAGCAATTTTTTCTTCAAAGGATTGACCAACCAGTTTCACCAAGTTGTCATTTTTCCACTCCATAACGAGAGTCTCAGGCCATATGACTCCCAAAATCAAACCCACACATTCTAACTCCAAAACATAAGCATCAACAGTAGTTTGCATTCACCAAACCAAACCTACATTCGCCTACACTTGCCCACCGTCAAAATACAGTGGCCATCACCCAACTTGACACCAAGGGATTGGAAGCAACCAGAGGTAGACCCAAAGCCTCAACCACCTTTGGGGATATGAAATTGTGTGCCGCTCCGCTGTCGATCAAGACCAAAATATTGGCCCCTCGCAAATTACCCTCCAATTTCATCGTTCGTACTGATTTTTGAGTAGTTTCTAACCCAAACACACCCATAGATTTACATTCTAGCTCCTCAAAGTCCTTTTCCTCCTAGGAGTCGGCTTCTAGTACACCACACTCTTCGTTGACAACCTCCTCATCTCCCAAGATGATAGCACACACTTGTTTTGAAGTGCAATGATGGAGAGGATTCCATCACTCAATTCAACGTAAGCAAAGCCCCTTTGCTCGTCATTCAGTCACCTCCGCGGCTGGAAAATGCCGGACACCACGAGGATTCCGAAGATCAGAACTCGCACACGAGCTAGCTGTAGAAATTTGGGAACGATTTGACCCAGTTTCAGACCCAGATCCAACACATGTGTGCTTTGCCCAAATTGCCCCCAATCTGGGTCGAATTAGAATGACAATCTTCACCTTCATGATAGGCCCAAGAAGGTTAATGAGTCTGGGCCCAAGACCCCTGACCTGTTTTGTAGCGTGACCCAGATCCATGACCCCGAAGTCTCAGCAAACTCACGTTCCACATCATGTGCTAGTTGCATCGCCAAATACTGGCTGCGTGGTTTGAAGGTACGCAAACGAGAGTGTATAATGTGATGCAGACCACCAACAAAGTAGCCCAGAAACTGTTGTTCCCATAATCTCCCACACAGAAGAATACATTTCAATTTTTGCAATGTACGTATTCTTCCACTGTATCATATTTTTCAACTCCTTGAGTTCTTCATACGGATTGCCCAAACGAACACCCCCGAAACACAACATCATCGGCCACGTAGGTTCTCCCACGACAAATCCTCCATTGAACCACACCACAGATTAAACCAATGAATAGTAGGGTCTTCCATGCTGAGCTTCATCAAGTGAATGCGGATGTCCTTCGAAATTCGTTGCATCTCAAAATAGGTCTTAGCACGGGTAATCCACGCCACAGGATCATCAACTGTAAACTCTGGCAAATGATCCTTCAATGCAGACTGCAGTTACTCGATCAGTCATCTTTGGGCCGTGGGGCATCCAAAATGGCAGATTGGACCAATTGATAGAGCAGAGATCAAATATAAATGGGTGGAAAGGGATTTATTGTATAGATGAATAATGGAAATGGAAAATACAAGTCCATAGCAAAGCTCCACAATTACAGAACAATCTTCTCCTTCTGCCTAACCATAACAGTGAGTACAAAATGCAAGATGATTATAACTAAGAGGGAATATCCTAACAGATTTCCACCTCATCTATCACACGTTCTTTGTCTCCTTTCTTAATTCTCCTAAGCCAAACTTTGGGCCCAACACTCTTTGTTAAACAACACATCCCCTTTATTAATAAGCCCATTCCTATCAGCCAATAATTCAACAGTTAGAATGAATGGAAGACTAGCATAAACTATAAGTCCAACCAATAGCAGGGATTTAGAAGTAAACAATATAACTTGGGAAAAACTAAGGTATGCCAAAATAATGAGATCATGTTACTTCAATTCTGTAGGCAATAAAAACAAATTGAACTTGTTAAGGAATGCCCTATTTATGTTGGGCATGGATCAATGAATTTTCAAACCATGACTTAGAAAGTGCTACTTAACTTGTCTTGTGCTAAGGCCTAGCTTTCAGCAATCAAAAACCCTAAACATAATTCTAGAAGGAAAAAAATCGTAGAACTGTAGCTTGAAACTGGCTGTCAAATACAGACGAAACATGAATTTGGGAAACATCCAATCGTACTGTTCTACTACATTTAAAATTACAGAGAACTCTGACAAACGTACCGGAGCTTTTATTAAACTTTCAAGACAGTATAAATTTAGAAAGATGTGAACACAAACCTTCCCTTTGGGCAAACTTCTCGTGCCTTGAAAATCAACTACAACATGAGCACATGTCAAAATTGTACCATCTTTGTTAATGATTGTTCCAGAGCCAATACTCTTTCCTGTAGTAATACCATAAAAATCTACAAAGCCAATACTCCCAATCATCGGCATCATCTCAATATAGGCGAAAATTCAAACCCATTCAAATCAAAAGGTAAAACAAAAACCTTGTGGAACTGAAATATTAACAACAGCAGGACCAACTTTAGCAGCAGCATTTGCAATAGTATCTTTGCCAAAACAATCACATGAACATGGCTTTGAACCCTCATGAACAACCCCAGAAGTTTCCTTAGGTATGTCAGAAGAAGCAACGGGACCGACTCTATAAGAAGACAGCGCAAATATTCCTACAAATGCAGTTCCAATCATAACACATACATCAAAATATACATATAACCTACAAAATTCAAAACAAAAGGACAACAAACCATTTTGCTCAAATGATGGCCAATGCCGAGGAAGCAAATCAAAGGGTGCTTCTAATGTCAACCATGGTGTATCTTGTAACGGCAAAGGTAACCGCGCATTTACAATCGTTCCTAGATTTTAAGCCATGTTAGTATAATTAAAATTTTAAAAGAATTTAATCAACATACGTCGTCGCTATAAAGGTACTATAAACTATAATCAAATATAATTGATGAAGCAATAAGCATGTGTTTGGACGCATAGTTTGGCAACTCATTCTAGTGATCAAATGTTGGTTCCACCATGAATTTCAGAAGTAACAAACTACGCTTTTGCTTTGAAGTGATTTCTCACATTAATTTGGATCAAACAAGCACTAAAATTATTTGATTCTACTCAATAAGTGTGTGATTGGTTCTATGTGTTTGTAAAGTGAATTGAATACTAAATTTCAATTCAATAAATTTAAACTGGAAGGTAAACATCTTAAGATCAAGTTACTCCCACCATCTCATAACAGGTGTCTCATTTATGATTAAAATCAACACATCTAATATTTATTTTAAATACGTGCATTTGACATATAGGACATTTTTTCGGGAATATATATAATTTATGAAAATGGCATCAAATTCAGAAAAGCATTTTATAAAATTGAGTTCCAATTGTAAACGATAACTACAACCAAACAAAAGAAATACTCACTGAAATTGGTGTATTTATCAGAGTAGTGTAGAGAAAAAGCAACTGCCACAACTCCCACTCCTCCAACGACAGACCTTCTATTCAAACGCGAAAGCTTACTCTGTCACACACATAACCCCCAAAATCAGAGATTCTACAAAGCCTTTCTTCAATTATCACCAAAAACAAATGCAAAATCGGAAATTATCAACCAATACCAGGAAATAGCTCATGACAGCGCTTCCAAGGCCAAGATTCGTAACTCTTCACCGCGAAAACAATCAAAACCAGAGCACGGAAATATTTAGGAACCAAACCCGTAGAAAAAATATTTTTAAAAAAATGGCAATGTTTTTGGGCTTACTTAAGAAACGCAAAATAGGGCCCAAGCCACGGCCCAATAACTGTATAATCAGATGTATCGAAAACCGAGTACGGAAGGGTTTGCAATTATAACGCGTTTAATTGTTTCAACTATTCGTCCCAAATTATAAAAATGCTAATTACAGTTTCAAAAAAAATTTAATAGTAGAATTTTAATTGTTCAATCTAAAACTGAAATTACTGAAATCAACAAAAGCAAAAAAAAAAAAGAGAAACAATTTTTGGGAAATGAGTTCATTAATATTTAACCAATCACTACATGTATCCAACGAAATAGTTAGATCAAAACGGAATTTGCATTTGGAACCAAATTACATCTAAGGTAAAGCCAAATTATAATCCTAATTTAAAGATTATACAAATTAAAATCTATTTCTTAGGAGACTTAGAAGCAGTAGATTTCTCAGCAGCAGAACTAGTTTTCTTTGGCAACAACACTGGGTTAATGTTAGGCAAAACTCCACCATGCGCAATTGTCACACCTTGAAGCAATTTTCCTAATTCATCATCATTTCTCACGGCAAGGCACACGTGTCTAGGATTAATCCTATTCTTCTTGTTATCTCTCGCAGCATTTCCAGCCAATTCAAGAACCTAGAAACATTTCAAATTAAAACCTAATTAGAAAAAATTAAAATAATTAAGAGTTTAAGAATTTATCAACATCGTTGGATTTTAGGGGGAATATAAATATAAATACCTCGGCGGCGAGATATTCGAGAACGGCGGTGAGGTAAACTGGAGCACCGGTTCCCAAACGCTGTGCATAGCGACCTTTCTTCAAGAACCTAGCGACGCGACCTACGGGAAACTGAAGACCTGCTTTGGTGGATTTGGAGACGGCTTTCTTCCTGTCGCCGCCTTTTCTTCCAGCGGCGGGTTTCGCTGTGACGGTTGTGGTGGCGGTGGTGGTTTCCATTGTTCTGAGATCCGAAAATGGAGCAAAACGAATCGTTTGGAGGGAATGTAGAAAATGAGAATGAGATTTTCTCTGAGAATTTGGAGGTAGTGAAGAAAATGTAAAGGCGCGAGGTGTTAAATACGGGATGTAACTGCCAAATGTCGGTTATCGCGTTTGAATCTAAGGCCAGATCGGACGGTGAGGATTGTGCACGTTGGCGATCCGTGGCTTTTCCTACGAAGGATATTAAGATTATGCGAGTGCGAGACTTTTTGCATCGTTGATTGGTGCATCGTACGGTTGATTTTATGCCACGCTGGCAATCCGTGTACTTGTTTTGGATCCATTGTGTTATTTCTTTGTTAGAAACTGACTACAAATTGGTGGGAAAAATTGAAAATTTTCAGGTCTTTGATTTTGATATAAAACTGCATGCACTACTCACAAACTATCAAAACACTTTATTTAGAGAAATCAATCTCATATGACATGTATGTTGAAATCCATTATACATCAAAATACCACATTCACTAGTAAAAAGAAAAATAGCAATGCAAACAACATTCAATAGTAAAAAAGAAAAATAGTTACTACATTTGTCCTTCATTTCTTTTAAGTTTTTTGTTTTTTTTTTCTATAAAATTTTCTTTAACTTTTAAAGTTCGATATTTTTTTTCAAATATATTTTTAACTATATTAATTTTTTTAATTTGTAATAAATATTTTTGTATGAATATTACTGATGATAAATTTATAAAATTATACAAATAATTAAAATATTTAAAACTTTTTTTTTATTTAAGAGATCCTATATTTAAGGATGGGTTAATATTACTTATCAAGAGTTTTACACATAAAATTGATGTTATTACCCTACCGAACAGTTTTAATAAATAAGAGAGAAAGTCTAACTTATCTCTAGGTTTGAACATTCTTCCACCATTTTCTCGATTTTCACTTCAAGCTTGAAACAGTGGGAGATTGGCGGCAAGTCTCTTACAGAAGGTAAGGCATAAACAAGAGTAAAATTTGTTGGGATAATGAGACATCCAAAAGGGGCAAAGGAACGAGTTGGTGGAGGAAATGATGGAGGTTGTATCACAACATTTATCTTTACTTCTTTGCCGAATGAGTTTTCAGCAAGGGATATGTATTAGGAATTTAAGAGCTTTGATGACAATGATAGGTCATTATCCCCTAAAAAAGAGACATCTGAGGAAGGTGATATGGATTTGTAAGATTCTTCAGTGCCATGGATATTACGATCTTGGTTGTTAAGCTGGATAACCTATTTCTTAAGAACCAAAAGTTGTTTGCTAACATTCCTATATTATATAGGAATATTATAAAGGAAGATAGAAGGGAAGTTTTTAGGTCAGAACCTCTAAAGCTACTATTAAAGCACCATACCATATGAGAGAAGGCATGAGTAGGTGAGGAAAACGTGATGTTAGGTCATATGTGAATGTTCTTAAACCAAGAGGTTATTGATCTGTAATCTATCATGGAGATCATATAAATCTTTTACATCATAAGCCTTTGGAGGATAGACAAGTATCATTGGAGTATGAGATAGATAACATAACGCATGTACTAAGATGTGATAAGGCTTGGGTGGGAGCGATGAAAATTCTAGGTACTACGTATAATATTCAAGATTTGCTTAGTATATAAGGGATTATTTATATCAATGTGAGTCCTTTGAAACCGAGCATGTGTCTGTTAGAAGAAATAGAATAAGGTAAGTTGCTCAATATCGTGGAATCAGATATAGAGAGGTTGGAGAAATGGTTTAAAGAAGTTAGGCCCCGGAAACCCAATTATATGGATGCGGGAATATTAACATGGATTAGGGTACATGGAGTCCCATGTCATGTTTAGAACTCACTTTTTTTCAAAACATGTTGAGAATTTCATTAAAGTTGGTGAGGATATCGTATAGAGAACAAATATGGATGTAATGCACTTATTGTTCCTGACTAAATGTTCTTTTATTATTCAAAAAGTCTTAAGAGTCTCTATTAATGAAGATGCTTTTGATTATGTTGATGGAAGAGCCTCAAGTAACATGTGGTATGAATAGGGTGAAGGAAAGGGTCGGCGACTGGTATTTCTTTGGCTCAACATGTTAAGTCTTCCTCTAATATGGAATTTGCAGATGGCCATGTGTCTGGTGTTAAGCTTAAAGGGAGAAAACCTAGAAAAATCAAAAAGTTGATGGCTCTGCCTACATTTTTGGAATCTGATTTCAAAGGGGTTATTTATTATTCTAAAGAAGCGTCATGTAGCGAGAGGCCACCAGGGTTTCAAGTTGAAAGTACAAGGGTTGGGGTTAATGCAAACGGTTTGGTCAACTTTGATCCATTTAGACAAGAAGGCACGTCATGCTAAGAAGCTTAATCTTAAATGAACGACTATATTGAATATGTATAATTTTCGAGGCCTTCTTACTTTGATATTCTTGGGCCTTTCAAGAGTATGAGTAAGTTAAAAGTCAAACATCATCTCTATTACACTGATTATCATGGCGAAGGAACTTCATCAGGTCGTTTCTTCGGTGGAACAACTTTATGTTGTCATTCCTTATCCAACGGTGATGTTAAGCAAGGCAAATTAAGATTTTGCTCCAAGGGGAAGTTGGATGCCTCTTCGAAGATTTGGGAGAAAGCTGCAATGTTTGAAGTGTGAAGAAATAAAGATGATTCGATACATGTAAACACAATTAAGAGCCTGGGAGAATGATGGTTCGACTAACAAAATTCCACAACCCTGGTCACAAATTTCTGATCGCGTTTAATGTGTTTTATAGAGTAGTTGATGATGATTATTCTTCATTTTTTAAGAGTTATATTGTGTTCCTGGATATGGCGAAGTCAGTATATTGATAGATGATTGGAAAGAAGAACCAACAGATGTCAAAGATAGCATATGGACATGTATTGTGGTATTAATCTTAATTTTCATCTATTCGATATCACGTTCTATAATTTTTAATACACACTTATTGATGTAAATGTAGTTGTCTTTTGAGTTTATTGATGATTCAAAATCGAAAAAAGGTGGATCAATCATATTGGTACGTGTTTGAGGGGCTTTATGTCACAACTCACGCATGACTACATTAGGAAGCCTAAGCCTGGTTTTGAGCGTCCATGGGTGAGATATAATTATATTTCGACGAAGGTTTGGAAAAAGTTTGTGTAAGTATCATCATTCTTAAAAAGTTATAGTTAGTATTAATCTTACTTTTTTGATAATTTTATGCTTATTATTTATAGATACTAATAATATTTTCATTATGTTTATAACAGGATAAAAGTGAAGCATGAAAATAAAATAAGCAAAAAATATATACCCCTATAGATTGTCTCGTCGGGGATGCTGGAAACTTGAGAAAACAATGATTAATGAAAAAAAACAAATGGGAGATGAGGATTCCATTAGTCGTGATCACAACCCAACTCCATTGTCAAGATATGAGAAGTGGAAGAGGGCTCGACTAAAACCAAATGAAGAGTACACCTCATATGCCTCAAGAGCAGTTGTTGAGAAAATTATAAGTAGGATTTATTGTGCATATATATGCTATGTGTTATTTAAATTGCTTTGGTAACAATATATATCATCATGTTGTGTAGGATTTGTTGGTTGTGTTGGCCCGTGGAGATTCCTTTATTCCAGAACCACGACATGATATACTAATAGAAACAATTGGAATAAATGAGCATGGTGGGTATGTTCGTGGTGTTGGAAAAGGCATGGGCCTGAGATTATACTATGGTTCATCCAAAAAAAGCATCGAACATAGGTAAAAAGAAAAGATTGACCATTTTGAGAAGACGTTAGAAGAACAAAGGAAAAAATTTGATGAAAAGTTAGATGAGAAGTGGGAAAACGCACAAAAGACATGGAAAAGTTAGAAGACTTGTATGAAGTATGTGAGAATATTATTTTATCTGAAATGTATAATATATATTGTGTTGATTTTGTTTTGTGTTCCTGTTATTATTATGATGCAAATAATCAGTGGAACCATCCAACAATGTACAGATGAAGATGGTGATGATCAATTTCCTGAAAAAACTGTTGTATATGGTTTTGACACAAAAGGAAGTTGTAGTTAGTTGAACTTTATTCCCATGGGAATGATGGTTTCCCACCCTTTAAACCTTGGAACAAAAATAAAAGAATCATGTGCAAATAAAGTTCCTGAGAATAAAATATGCATTGGAATAATTTTTTAAAAATTGAATCAAACATGGGAATGTTGCATTCCCAAGACAATATTTCCAGGAATATTTTTTAAAATCCTGAAACAAACACACCCTTAGTTTTCATGTTTTAACAAATATTAATTATACATGCTCGTGTTTATTAAGTAATTATTGGCAATTGATCAACATATCTTTTAGGACAAATATTGTAACGACAGTGTATTCCTTACATTACACACTTGAACCTAATATGAAACTTATTATTTAAAGTAAATTTATATTTATGAGACTTTTAGTAATATTTACTTTGACTTTAAAATTAGTTTAGCGCGTAATATGTTTAAATCATTTTCAATATATAGAGTTGTGTAGTGACATTATTACTTGAACAATATTATAAAAAAGACTGCATTTATCTCGCCTAAGGTAAGTGTATTACTCGTGACATATATATATATATATATATATATATATATATATATATATATATATATATATATATATATATATATATATATATATATATATATATATATATATATATATATAGCTACATACATATGTGGTTATATATTCATGAAATGTTTGTAGACGGAGAGACAACCAAAGGGATACGAATGTGGGTATTATGTCATGAAACACATGTTAAATATTGTCCCTGTCGACATTGTTGATTATCGCGAACAAGTATATATTATATATGTCATGAAATGTTTACAATAACATATTAATGTTTAAGTTTGCTATTATTTCAAATCATGGGATACTTAATTTTCCGAACATTTTTATGTAGACGTTTACCCACACTACACCATTCCCAACTGACGACTTTAAAGACATTCGTAAATATTGTGCGTTTTACTTCAATTCACTTAAGGCAAAGGTTGATCAAACATGACTTTGTAATATATGTTTGATATATTTTTGAGATTGATGTAAATAATATTTTTTGGATTTGATGTAAATGATATTTTTGGCTTTTGATGTAAATGATATTTTGGGCTTTTGATTTAAAATATATGTATAAAATATAGGTAAAAAAGGGGTATATATGGAATAATATAAAAAAATAAAATCAAAATTATTTCATCACGGTTGATTTAGAAGGTTGTGGTGATAGATAACACGACAAATATAATAAACCATACAAATGATAGGAATCGAACCTATGATCTTTAGCTATTTAACAATGATTAATTAGAATAATCATGGTGATAAATAACACGCTACCTAGTATATCATAACGATCACACACTCTTAGTGATAAATAGAAAACTTACAAGCACACCTGATGACTTCTTGACAAGTGTACTGATAATGTCGCAATAATAAAAAGATTGAATCTACAGGGACTACCTCTAACAAGACAAAAGTGTGCAATATATAAAAACTAGTAAAAGGGGAGAGGGTTTCGAGTTTTAATGTGAAAAGTAAATAAAAGATTAAACATAATTACAAAAGTTATCGGGTTGTGTTTTAGAATCTCATATTTCTCTTTTATTGATGTTTGATGTCTTGTATGAATGATCTTATCATTATGTCGCATTGCAAAAAATACATGAGCACATCACACGCTTGAAGATACAACAGAGTCACTACCGAACTTTATTTATTCCCGAATGAAAGGGGAAATATCGATAAAACTCAGGAGAAAGAGAAACGGATAAGGAAGTCGGTTATGCAAGGAGAAAGTATTATCACCCCTTACATTTGTTGTACTCAACGAGAACCATTTTGCTTGTTCTTTTCTCCGATGAGTGTTTTTATCTAAAGATTATCTGCGAAAGGGGGAAAAAGTTTAATAATTAATGTGTTTGCCAAGGATTCAAACCTTTGTTCCTACATATCCTCATAGTGCAATGAGAAAATCAGAGTTTCGTAATTTATAGTATAAAATACGAATGTGTTGGTTGATTTTATAGAACAATTATAATTGTATCCTAGAAGTGTGTAGACATTAGCTGAATTGATCATAATTCAGATACTCCAAGCTTTTAGTCTGACTGCTAATAATTATCCAAAAAGAATTAAAGATTACATGTCATCACGAATAAGTGAGGGGGGAAAGAATGTTACTTAGCATCATTTATCAATTCGTAAGTAATTTTGAAATTATAGTTTATCTATTATAGTTAGTTTTCGTGTTTTAACAAATACTAATTATATATGCTCGTGTTTATTCAGTGATCATTGGCAAATGATCAACATATCTTTTAGGACGAATATGATAACCTATATCTTTTAGTAATATTTTATTTGACTTTGTAATTAGTTTAGCGCGTAATATGTTTAAATCATTTTCAATACACAGAGTTATGAAGTGACACTATTACTTGAACAATATTAGAAAAAAATCTGCATTTATCTCGCCTAAGGTAAGTGTATTGCTTGTGATATATATATATATATATATATATATATATAGCTACATGCATGTGTGGTTATATATTCATGAAATGTTTAAAATTATAGATGATGAGGCAACTAAAGTGATCCGAGTGTGAGTATTATGTCATGAAACATATGTTAAATATTGTCTTTGTCGGTATTATTGATTCTTAGGAACAAGTATATATCATATATTTAATGAAATATTTACAATAACATATTAATGTTTAAGTTTGTTGTTATTTCAAATCATGGGATATTCAATTTTTTGCATTTTTTTATGTAGACGTTTACCGACACTACACCATTTCCGGCCGACGACTATAAAGACATTCATAAATGTTATGCGTTTTGCATCAATTCACTCAAGGAAAAAGGTGATCATGTTGAATTGTAATTCTCTGTATCGAAGCAGGTTGCTCGACAGAACAAGGAAGTGTTGAATCACCTAGTGTGTCAAATTGTATTAGTATGTCGAAGTATCGAATCATGTTGCTTCATACAAGATCTCTACTTAGACCTATTTTTAGTATTGTTAACTATTACGGGCGTCTATAGTTTTGGACTTTGACTTAGGGAGTAAGTTAACTTAAATCTATAAATAAAGAGAGTAACCCTTATTCTTGTAAGAGAGAAAAAAATAACATTGTATTCACATAATTTTGCAGTTGCAAAGTCAATAAAGAAGTTTTCCACAGGTTGCGGACAAAGAGAAAACTTTGCAGAAAATATTTTTCTTCTTCTCCAAAGTTTTCTTTCTCAATTGTTATTTTCTTTTTCATTGTCATTGTGTGATTGATAACAACCTTTTTCAACAAGATTGATAGAAATTATTCATAAATTGTGTGGATTTCCAATTTATCAAACATGATTTTGTAATATATATATTTGATATATTTATGAGATTAATGTAAATAATATTTTTTGGGTTTGATGTAAATGATATTTTTGGCTTTTGATGTAAATGATATTTTTAGTTTTTGATTTAAAATATATGCATAAAATAAGTATAAAGTATAGGTAAAAAAACAAAGAGGTATGAAGTATATGAATGACAATATAATTATTAATATCATACCTATTTTTATTTAAATAAGTGTAAGATTTATACTTGTAGGCAATTTTGTTAATATGTTAAAAAATTAATTTGAGTGCGTAAGATTTGACACCCAACTTTTAAATGATCAAGTGTCATAGTGCAACAATTTTAAAGCAATTTAAATATTTTAAAGATTTAATTAAAATACACTGACAATATAAAATGATTTTACACCGTCAGTTAATCCTAAACGTTGGATATTTGAATCAGTTTGACTTTTATTTTAAAAACCTATAAAGTAATGCAAACGGGGGATGATTTTTATACTGATTATGCATAGTAATTAATCTCATATTTTAATATATAATACCTAATTTTAGAAAAAACATGTATGAAATAGGATAATAGTGGCAAGATTGTAAATATAAATAATACCTGATTTTAAATAAAATGGGAGTGATTTGTTTATTAAATTATTTATTCTTGCACTCTCAGATAAAAAATATCGTGTATTCTAAACACAAAAACCTTGACCTAAATCTAATATCTCAAAACGTCTCGAAAATTGGAATTGTCGTCTAGAGTTGGAATCATCTCTTGTTTAAGATCTATCTCCCGGTCAATTCCTTTCTCGACAAGGTCTTGATTCCTTTTTCAGATATGAAGTTCCGTGTCGTTTTGTTGATTACAACAAAACTTAAGGCTATATTTGGATATCATAAAATGAACGGAACAAAATGGAATGAAGCAGAGTGAGACGAAGCGGAATGGAGCAGAGCAGAACGAATATCATATTCCATTGTTTGGAAACTTTAGAACGGAATAAGACAAATTGTTCATTCCGCCCAAATTGGAGGAAAAGAAATATGATGGTAAGTGATGGAATGGAATTGAATCCATATCACTCCATTCCGCTCCATCGAATTTTAAATGATCTAAACAATGGAATATCATTCAATTCCATCTCATTCAGCTCGGTTCCATCAGATTCTATCAATCCAAACAAAGCCTAAGAATCCTTCTGAAACAAATCCTCACTATCGTAGTATTGTTTTTTTTTATCATTGTGGGTATGTTATTGTCTCTGACATAAATTTCTATAAGATTGAGATGAAAATATATAAATTTAATGATCAATTATTAAATATTAAATAAATTAAGTAAATAAATAATAATTTTGGCAGGAAATTTTTAAGAGAGTATTATAAAATTTTAATTTAGTATGATTTGTCAAATTATTGTGTTATTTTATTCAATCATTTTGACCGGTTATGGTACAACAACCATGAAATCTTATTCCACAAAATTGTAAAAATAAAATAAAATTATAAACGAATATATAAAAGGACATTATGTGGTTGTAATTTGTGCTATTTAAATTATCCTTTTTAAAATTATACCACTATGGCATTTAAACTCCCACTTATATCTGACACTTCCACATATTTTAATAATGACACAAAAATATTTTCACACTGTTTACTTCTTAAAAAATTACATTTGATAAAAAAAATCACTTTAGAAAACTGATAAAAAAAATCAGTAGTTACTTTAAAACATCTAGTATGAAAAATTGATTGAGATAAATCCATGAGTTTTTACTGGATTTGTTGAAAAATCATGTATTTTCTTGCATTTCTATCAAAATTTTAGGAAATATCCAGGATTTTGTTGAAGTTTTATCGATATTTTTCTTCGAAAAAACAGATAAAAAATTGGGAAGTAATTATGTTCTTATCATAAGTGTCACAAAGTTCGGTACATTTATACCAAATATTTCAAATATTCGATAAACTTTGAAAATTAATGGATTTTTGTAAAAGACCGTTATACCATATCTTTTTGCAAATTGTTAAAAATCTGGTAGTTCAGAATGCTTCAATTGTGTGGTATAGATTCTGATGGTTCCTTTGCAGATTTGACATCATTTTCACCATTAACGTGATATGTTTTTCTTACATGTTTTACATGCATGTTTAATTATTAATTTTTTCAAAAGTTAATAGGCTTACGATATCTTTGACATATATTCCCTCTCGAGTTGACGTTTTGGCATGGGTATAGTCTATTGGTAAACAACATGGTATTATTGTTGCTACTATTCGTTTTGATACCAGAAATGTGATCAGAGAGAGGAAATATAAATTGATCATGGGTTGTGAGAGAGGAGGAAACTACAAAAGAAAGAATGTGTATGAAGACACTTAAGTATGAAAGTTAAATGTCCATTTATGTTGAGATTTATGCTAAGTGAGAGTGGTTGGAAGGTTACTGTTAGGTGTGAGTTTCACAATCATATACTAGCGAATGACTTAGATGGCCATGACGTATTAGGTCATTTAAAAGACCAGGAAATAAATTTTGTGAATGACATGACGAAATAAAATATGTCTCCCACATACATGATTGCTACTTTAAAAGATATAGATCCAAAAAACCTGATGAGCGTTACACAAGTACGAGGCAAGATCTACGTATAAGATTAGAAAGAAGGGTCTATTAATTGAGATGCAATATTTGTTGAATCTTATTCATCAAGAGAAATACATGTATTGGTGCAGAAATATGGTCGCAACAAAGGTTGTTATTGATGTATTTTGGATGCATACTATTTCAGTAAAGTTGTTAAATATGTTTCATTTGGTGTTAGTTTTTTATTGTACATAAAAAACAAATAGGCATTGCATGCTCTAATTTCTCCTATGTTCATTTATTTGATTATGGGTTGACAGTTGTTGATTATTTCTTGTACATAAAAAACAAATAGGCACCAGTTACCTCTACTTGAGATTATTGGTGTTACATCCACGAAGTTAACATTTTTAGTTGGATTTTCTTATATGGAACATGAAAGGGAGGAAAACATCACACATGCATTACAAAAGATGAAAGAGTTGTTCGCTTCAGAGAAGTTACTACCTAAGGTTTTGGTTAAGGACCGCGAACCGGCGTTGGTGAATGTTGTGGAAGTTGTGTTTCCGAACTCAACTCATTTGTTATGTATGTTCCATATTACAAAAAATGTTAGTATAAAGTGCAAGGAGTATGTAGAATTACACATGCATGAGCATGTTATGGATCTATGGAACAACATTATATATTTGAATAAGGATTCTGAGTTTTTGGTACACCTAAAACATTTTGATGTTGTATGTGCTGAAATTCCTAAATGTGTTCAGTATGTGCACGAAACTTAATTGACACTGTATAAAAAAAAGAAAGTTTTGTTACTGCTTGGACTAATAGAGTAACTCATTTAGGGAACATGACAACAAACAAGTATATCGACATGACTTTGAATATGGGTACATTACTACTTATCAAATAATCACATCATTTTTATATTTATGATTTTTAGGGTTGAGTTTGCTCACCGGAGACTAAAAAACATGTTGACATCTGGTAGGGGAGATTTATGTAGAAGTTGGTATGCTCTTAACACCATGTTGAAGTTGCAATTAGGTTCAACTAGAGTATCATTTCAGAAAATTATTTCCAACATTGAGCATCGGTATAACACTTCATTTTACTCTAGATTGCACGACTTCGTTTCAAGACATTATATACAACACATTGGAAATGAGGTAGAAAGGATAAAATTCATTGGTGCCTACAAAGTTGTATGTGGTTGTTTCATTAGAACAACACATGGGTTACCTTGTGAGTGTGAACTTGTAGGTCTTCAAATACAAGGTGAGCCTATTCCGTTAGAATTGATTCATTTGATTTGAAACAAATTATTCATTGAAGAATATGAGATCACTGAAGATCATAGTTGGACGCAATTGGATTTAGAAGAAGAATGTGATGAGTTGAAGATGTATTTCAGTATACTGGATATTGTAGGACATAGGGTGATGAAGAAAAAATCTAGTGAACTAACATATCTACACAACTTCCATGTGTCCACCACTAGTGAAGTACAAGACAAAGAGGAGAACTAGGAAAAGTAAAAAGGGTGAATAAAGTGATCACTACAAGAAAACAATGATTTACCGTTGGCCAGAAGCTCTCGCTAACAGATAAAAAATTAACGCTAATCTCAGTTAGTGTCGGCTTAGTGTCGATATCAGGGCGGACTCTCCAAAGCTGGAAGCTAGCGTCAATTTTGAGCAACACTGGCATATAACACGTGTTTGTATGTGATTGAAATGGCCCTCAACAAATAACTTTTACACGTCATTTATGGCGTCGGTCTACAACAACACTAACAAATTACACGTCATCTTTATTGTGTTTGTGTTAGCGACGATTTTGGTTGACGCTAATTTTTTTTCTTTTCAAAAAACTGTTTTTATGACGCACCAAAACCTGTCAGAAGACTCATGTCATCACAATAAACAGAGTGGTCATGATTTAACTTTTTTGGAATAAAATCAATAAATCTTCAAGTATACCAATAAATTGGTTACATGATACAAAACTAATAACACAATAAATATACTTAAAACTAGCTCATTAAACATGCCAAAGTGTATCAAAATAAGTATACTTATAAGCAAATTTAGACATAAGACAATCATAAACTGTGTAAACATATTATCAGGAAACATCCTAATTCATAATTCATATTACAATATTTATGGATGTTAATTGAATTGAATAAAATGATATTAAAAAATAAATTTGCTATAAATTATTTTTGATTTTAAATCATCAAAATTGTACTTAACATTTGACTTGAGAATAAATATGTAGGGAGTAGATTTAACAATTATGTGTTCTATATGCGAGGATGAAATTCAACATACATATATTTTCTCTTATGTGTATGATGACATATTGATATGTCATCTAAAATACTTCTAAAGATATATTGATATGTTAGAAGTAGATTTAACAATTGTGTGTTCTATATCAAACTCAATTGATATAAATTTATTAGATATTAACCATTTGAAAAATAATTGTTTGGTTTCTTGTAATATATTGTGGTTGATTTATGGCTTTAATTATAAAATTTTCAACTCCACTCACAAATTCATCTTTCAAACCATACCTATCGGAGTTTACTCTATCATACATCAAATTTCGATCCATTTTCTACGTAACAAAATAAACATAAATTTCTAATTTTTATTTATTCACTTGACTTATACGTTTTAGTTCAAAGCTGGTATAAGAATAAAATGAAAAGTTAACTATAGCTACTTTACTTTATTATGAATAATTTACTAAAATATAATTAGAAAAATATAATTTACTAAACAAACAATATAATTTACTAATATAAAATGTGAAATTATATTTACAAATATAATTTACTAAACAAACTGGCACCATATTCATTCATCAAAGTAGTTTAAAAAGTAGGGAAAAAAACAGCACAACATAAGTCTGATGTGAATTTAATAATAGTATATTCATTCATCAAATTAATCCAAAAAGTAGCAAAAATGAGAAACTCAAATAGATTTTTGAATGAGCTTACTGTTGTTTGAATGAGCTTACTCTTGTTTGAACAAGCAAAACATGAGAAGCTCAAATAGATTTCTTTTAATAAGTTTTTTCAAAAAATTGTTTTATATATTTTATTTAGAACTTTTCAACTTCAATTCTTTTAATAATAATAATAAACTTATATATATTTTTTACTATTTTATATTTTATTATATTTGTTTATAATAATACTTATATATTTTATATATTTGTTTTATAATAAGTTTTATATCTTAATTATTTTTAAAATAAGTTTTATATCATATTAATAGGTTAAAAAAATTATTTGTTTGTCATTTTAAAACTATATTTAATATTTATTTAAATAAATATTAAAATATGAAATTTTATTTGTCATTTTAAAATATTATTAATTTATTAATCATTTTAATATATATAAAAAGGAAAAGTTATTTAGTTAAAAAGAATAAATAATTAATAAATAAATATATAAAAAAAATGGGAAAAAGGAGGCGAACTAAAGTTGTGGGAAAAATAAAAAAGTTTCGCATCAAAGTTAGCGTCGATTTTATATGACGCTAAACTTAAAGATATTTAACTAAATAAATAAGAAAAGGAGGCAAGCGAAAATTATGGAGGAAAATGAATTATTTTCGCATCAATGGTTTAGCTGTCGCTACTATAAAAAACAAACAAATAAATAAATGAATGGACTAACATGCAACTATACGTTAGCATCGGTCATCACCGTCGCTAGTATTCCATTAAAAGTTATTTAAAATTAAATTAATTAAATCCATATGTAACGTCAGTTAGCGACGATTATTTGTGACGTAATGTCAACACTAGTGGCGTCAGAGTCGATGTCGATGCTAAATTTCTACAGCTAAAACATATTTTTCTTGTAGTGGATGTACATCGTGATCATTCACTAAGAGTGTGTTGAGGGCTTGCAGAGAAGTTAGAAAACAAAGAGATCATGTACAAAACCAATTGAAAGTCAACCATGTAGCCAGTCTTCAAAACATTTTTACTTGTCTCAGTTTTATGTTTTCTTACATAAGTACATTGACGACATTGTTGATGTGGATAAAGATGGAAATTGTGGTTTCTGTGTTATTGTAGGTTTACTTGGATGGAGCAAAGAGTCTTGACCTTTGGTTCGGACACAATTAGATACTGAAGTTTATCAACATCATCAAATGTATTTCAATGTCTTCTATGACACGATACCAAAAGTTAGGAGTGCTTTGTAGGTCCTTAGCTTGGGTGTACAGGGTCGTGAGAAGTGGTGGATGACTATTTTTGATATGTGTTACCCTATTATTTTTAGATATTTTCGTATTGGTCTTGTTGTCCATGAAACTTAACATCACGTCATTCCCAATACTGACAACTCCACGCATAGCTTCGAATATATACAAAATTATTGTAGTTAGTTTTGCTGACAACATTCATTGGATCCAGGTGAAGTTGAAACTCAATTGCCATTTGACTCCCGTCACATAACGATGGAGACATAATTGTAGTGAATGTGCACGAGTTTGAGAATCAGCATATGCGAGACACATTAGGTACTCGAAAGAAGAAGTTAGGAAGTCAACATAATTTATTTTGTATTGATATTGTAACACTTTTTGCATTATAGGTATATAATTTATCGAGTATGTTTGTTAAAAATGTCAAAAAAATATATTTTTGTTCTATATCTCACTATTGCCTACCAGATTTTTTAATATTTTTGGAAATTTTTGTATGTATCGAATTTTTCAAAAATTCCGATAGGTCTTATACTTAATCGGATCTTTCTAAAAAAACACGTTTAATTGCACCAAAATTTTCAAAAAGCTAGTACATATACATCATATATTTCAAAAAATCGATATTACTTCCACAATTTTGCAGATTCCTTTAAATTTTTATAGACAATTTCGTAAATGTCTAGTATTTCATATTTTTGAAAAATCCGATATTTTTGCAAAAAATTGGTACTACCTCGAAAAATTCGATTTTTCATCTCATTTTTTTTACTAAGGGCATAACTGTAAAAGCAATCCTCAAGTAAAAGTGTCGGGGTGGTTGTATAATTTCTCATTTGACAGTTTTCACCTACCATTATTTTCACACTTAAAGAATCTAAGTTGAATTATACTTGCACCACCCACCTAATTTTGGTACATAGAATCGGATAATGGATACAAAAGTATCTCTATCTGTGAAATTCATGAGTCGGTGGTTATTGGACACAGACACCATTATAGTTTTTGTTCCTTTTCTAATGAGACAACATAGGGATAAATTAACACATTTTCAAATCTTCCTTTCACTACTCATGTGTGTCTTTTGTTTTCTTTTGTCTTCCATTTATTTAGACAATAGCAAATAGTCCCGCAATCATCTTTCCATTATTTTGACATGTTTCACAAAAAATAATGGTTAAACTATAACATTTGTAGTTAATTGGTATTAATTGAAACTAGTAGCATAAGATAGAGAATGGGAAAAATAATTAAGAATGGAAGCTACGTAGAAAGTTTCAAGTCAATTGCATATGGGGCAGTCATGTGACGGAAGTTGAAATGTTTCCCACGCGCATAAAAATGTCAAAGCAATGCATGGATTTTCTCTATCATGCTCACCGAATATCTTGTGGAATGCATGCAACTTAATTATATTTTCATTTGCAATTTTTTTTATCAACCAAATTATATAAAAAGAAAATAAGAAAAAGGTACAAGAGAAACATGGACGCCTAAGCCTATGATAAACCATGTCAACAAAAACGAATAAATGTGCTTTATTCCACCAAATAACAATTGTGCCTTATTCCATCAAATAAAACCTTGAATGAAAATGTCGGATGAAACTAGTTTGAAACTAATTTGTCTACACGTTAATTCTCTTCTCTAAAAATATGGACGAAATAAAAGCCATACGATAATTTTATATATACAATTCAACCACCTATTTTAAAGTTTTTTAGGAATTATATTGTTATTGTTGTAAGTTAGAGAAACTAATTTGGAATTTTTTTCAATCCATAAGTGACGTCAGTTATTCTCAAAAGCTATTTCAATGATCTTCATCACTCCAATGAATTTAAATTTTGCATGAAGAGTATAATTCTCTTCCATATATTTTGCAAACAGCCGATGAGGGTGGAATAGTGGTCTCTAAAAATTCCGCCACAAGTAACATGGCCAGAGACTCTAAGAGATGTATCATTCATATTACACTTGATCTAAAATTACAGGTTGATTGAGTGATAATCCTATCCATTGAGTGAGTAAAGTGAGCTGAGAGACAAATTGAGTACTCGTCAAGGTTGAGGATATTTTTCAAATTTGTCGGATAAAAGTTGGAAGTTGGAACAATGGTCAGGTAATGACAAAATATGATGATGTTTAATTGTTATTGTACGACTTGTTGTTTGTTGAAATTTGCAGTTGCATGTGAGTTGTTTGTGTTGGTGCAAAGGTAGAATATATGATGAATGGAAATATTCTTATTCAGAGAATGATGGCTACAAAAAGGATTAAAAGTTACAATGATTGACACCCTATTTATAAGCCTCTAACAAACTTAAATATGAATCAAATCTAATATTTAAATCTAATATCTAACAAACTTAAATATGAATCAAATCTAATATTTAAATCTAATATCTAACAAACTTAAATATGAATTAAATCTAATAATTAAATCTAATACCATCCCTTAATTCATATTCCATCAAAACTTGTAACACCAATTCCATCCCTTAATCTGAGAAATTGATCAGTCTTGATAGCTTTCGTCAGAACATCTGCCAACTGCTTCTGAGTGCTGCAGTGTACAACTTCTAACACTCCCCTCTGAACTTGATGTCTCAGAAAATGATACTTGGTCTCAATGTGCTTGCTTCTCCCATGCAACATTGGGTTTCTGGCAAGATTGTTTGCAGACTTGTTGTCAATCATCAGCTTCAGAGGTTTGTTTACTTTAATCTTCAGATCCTGCAATAGATTCAGAATCCACACAGCTTGGCATGCAGTAACAGCAATCTTACAATTCTTCAGATCAAATCTCTTCAGAAGTTCTAATTCATACTTGAGCTGATGCAAAATAATACCTTTCTCAGAGTATCTGAACTCCATCCCTAGAAAGTATGTCATTTTGCCTAGATCAGTCATTTCGAATTCATTCATCAGAACTTTCTTGAACTTGGCTATCTCTTGTTCAGAACTTCCAGTCTTGTTTCTCTCTATAGCATCAAGTTCTTCTTTCATGGCCTTCAGCCAGAGCTTCTGCTTAAGAGCCTCTTCTGTACTTATGGGTTCAGAGTCTACTAACATGGCACACTGAATAACTTCTCCTTCAGAGTCTACTTCAGTGTCTTTCAGCACGTCAAATTCTGCATATCTTCTGGGGATGTTTCTGATTCTTTGTGGTCTCTGAACTTGTTCAGAGTCTTGAGCTTCAGAGTTTCTAGCTTCAGATGGTTGACTTCCTCCAGAGCTTTGACCATCTTCAGGGTCTGGCATATTTCCAGAGTCTGAATTGCCACCAGAATCTGGATTACCATCAGAGTCTGGGTCATCAGAGTCTGGATCATCAGAGTCACCTTCATCTTCTGAGTCTTCTCCAGAGTCAGAATCACTATCAGAATCAGAATCAATATCAGAGTTTACTCCAGCCTCAGAAATTCTGAACTCTGACCTTTCTTCAGAGGTTCTAACATCAGAGTCAGATTGAGACTTATCCCAATTCCAAACTTCTGATTCCTTCACAATCACATCTCTGCTGAATTCAATTTTATTGGTTTCTGGACAATAGAGCTTGTATGCACCTGTACTGTGGTACCCTATCAGAATCATCACTTTGCTTCTATCATCCAGCTTCTGTCTTCTGGCTTCTGGAACATGTTTATAGCAAACAGAACCAAACACCTTCAGATGACTAACACTTTGCTTATCTCCAGTCCACTTCTGTATTGGAACTATTTCCTTCAACTTCTTCGTAGGACATCGGTTGAGTACATACGTTGCGGTGGCAACAGCTTCTCCCCAGAGCTTCTGAGGAAGCTTCTTCTCCTTTAGCATGCTTCTCACCATATCAAGCAAAGTTCGGTTTCTTCTTTTAGCAAGACCATTGTGTTGAGGGGTATAAGGAGCAGTAACCTCATGCTCAATTCCATTCTCCTCACAGAACTTCTGGAACTCTTTGGAGTTATACTCACCTCCACCGTCAGTTCTAAGAATCTTCAGCTTTTGACCACTCTGATTCTCAGCCTTCATTCTGAACTTCTTGAATTCATCAAACACCTCGTGTTTGAACTTAATAAGGGATACCCATGTCATTCTTGTGAATTCATCAACAAATAACACAAAGTATTTATTCCCTCCCATCGATGCTACTGGAAATGGACCACACACATCAGAATGTACAACTCCCAAGGCATGTTTTGCTCTTGGAGCAGTTTCTGACGCAAATGGCAATCGTGGTTGTTTTCCTTCCATACAAACTTTGCATGACTTTTCAGGCTTCTTAATTGCAGGAATTCCATGTACCAACTTCTTTGAATTCAGATGTTTTAAGCTTCTGAAATTCAAATGACCAAATCTTCTGTGCCACAGCTCACTCTCCTTCTCAGCACTTGTTGCACTAAGACATTCTGAGTCTGCAGTTCTGACATTCACCTTGAATGTTCTATTCCTTCCCTGTTCTGACTCCATAATCAACTTCTGATTACAGTCGTACAACTTCAGAAGATTGTCCTTCATGGTAACTGAGAAACCTTTCTCAATTAATTGTCCCACACTCATCAGATTGCTTCTGATGCCAGGTACATACCACACGTTCTGAATCAATGCTGTTTTCCCATTGTTCAGAGTCACTCTGACATTTCCCATACCTTCTGCATTAAGATATTTGTCATCAGCACATCTGATCTTTGTCCTCTTTTCAGAGTCAAAGTCAACCAGCCATTTCTTGTTTCCAGTAAGATGATTTGAACAACCAGTGTCCATATACCACCAGTCTATCAGATCCATATCATCAGATTCAGAGGCCATCAATAGCACAGATTCGTCATCAGAACTTCTGGCTATATTTGCTTCTTCTGATTTTCTCTCCTTGTTTGACCAACAGTCTCTAGCAAAGTGACCAAACTTCTTACAGCAGTAACATTGGATTTTCTTCTTGTCATACTTCTCTTTTCCCTTCTGAGCATTTTTTTGTCTATCAGAGGTTGAGCTTTCTGACTTCTGACCACCATCAGATCTTCTCCTGGCTTCTGACTGCTTCTGATACCTCCTATCAGAAGTTGCTTTCAGAGCCTGCTGCTCTACTTCCCTTTCAGAAGTTCTCTCAGTCAAACGCAACTCTTGCGCTTCTAGACTGCTCTGCAGCTCTTCAATTCTCATGGTGCTCAGATCTTTGGAATGTTCTATTGCTACCACAATGTAATCAAATTGAGAGGTAAGGGATCTCAATACCTTCTCCATGATTGTTTCTTCAGAAAGAGTTTCTCCACACGCTTTCATCTCATTAGTGATCAGAATCACTCTGGAGATGTATTCAGAAACTTTCTCATTATTCTTCATGTTGAGATTCTCATATTGCTTTCTCAAGGACTGAAGCTTCACCTTCTTCACTGATGCGTCACCACCATAACATCTAACCAGTGTGTCCCACGCAGCCTTTGCTGTCGTTGAATCTGCAATCTTCTCAAACACATTTACATCAACACATTGATGAATGAAGAACAATGCTTTCTGATCCTTCTTCCTTACTTCCTTCTGCGTGTTTTTCTGTTCATCCGTCGCATCTGCTGCTACCGGAACATAACCATCAGTGACAAGATCTAGAACATCTTGAGCACCGAACAGTACACGCATTTGGATCATCCAACGATTCCAGTTTTTACCGTCAAATACTGGAAGTTTGGTGTTCATGTTGCCGTTTCCGTTCATCTTTCTACCTTGCACAATACACTCAGATTTCTCACACAGTGTTTCCCAACCCACAGAATTAAAATTCTGATCAGATTTTGTTCAAGATTCAACACGAATCTAAGAATCAAAATCAAACACACAAGACCTCACGTTCACTCGTGTTTCCCGTGTTTCCCAATGAATCTGAACCGGAGCTCTAGATACCAATTGTTGGTGCAAAGGTAGAATATATGATGAATGGAAATATTCTTATTCAGAGAATGATGGCTACAAAAAGGATTAAAAGTTACAATGATTGACACCCTATTTATAAGCCTCTAACAAACTTAAATATGAATCAAATCTAATATTTAAATCTAATATCTAACAAACTTAAATATGAATCAAATCTAATATTTAAATCTAATATCTAACAAACTTAAATATGAATTAAATCTAATAATTAAATCTAATAGTTTGAAGACAAACAAAGATTCAAGTTTGGGGTTGTGATGACAGTCCATCATTACATATAATTAGGCGAATAATCAGGGAAAAACGAACAAATGATGAGCCAAAATGAAGAAGGAAGATCCAAGAACAAGTGAAAAATGACCAAGTATGGAACAATCAGACTTAGTGAAAATTATGGTGAAAGGGTGATTTTTGATGCAGCTACTGGAATAATCACGCGCGCCATCGAGTGCGCGATAGGGCTGTTCAGGATGCATCGAGTGTGCGATGCTTGTATAATACGCACGATGGATCTTTTTTTGGGTTTTTTTTCTGACGCGTTCTAACCCGTTCTAAGTGCTTTTTAAGGCGATTTTTAGTAGTTTGACAAGGGTGACGAATTTTGACACTGGAAGCACGATTTCACATCATCAAATGGTGATTTTGAGAGCATTGGAAGTCATTGGAGGTCAATCCTTCAAAGGAATTATTATATTTTTCTTCTTTATTCAATTGGTATTGTAATTTTCATTATGAGTAATTAAATATCCTTTAGGTTAGGTTGTGTGATGATGAATCTTATTTAAATCTTGTTGGCATTATATATTGGTTTGATTTTGTATGAATCCTTTGAATTATAATTTCATTCTGTTGTTGCTTATTTTTAATGCTTTTTATTTGAGATACTCTATTAATCTGATATTGGACACATAAGGATTCCTGACCCGTAGCCTATGTGTTGGATCTAGAACAACTGTTTTACTTATGCTGGTTAACTATGGGTAGGAGACCCCGAACAGTGGCATAGGGAATTAATGATCTATACATCGCTTAACACTGCTTACGTTGGCGGACTATGAATATAAAGCTCTGAGTAGTTGTTAGTGAGTTATTTTATGGGGGACTGACTATAACAATTTTGTTAATTTGCCATGAGATTATAAGGATAAGACCATTCATACAAGGCATCATACATCAACAAGAGAGGATAAGGGGATTCTAATACACAACCTAACTATCTTAATTCTTTATGTTTTAAACTCTTATTTTGTTTTCCGTTCTGCAATCTGACCCCCCCTTCATTTACTGTTTTTCAATTACATTTCACAATTGTTAGTTTGTTAGAACACAATCCTTGTGGATTCGATCTTTTTATTACTGCGATACTATCAGTACACTTACAAAGATGTCATCAGATACCCACACAAATATGTGATGGATACATATATCATATTTATCCAACTGAGCGAACACGAATATCATACTATCTGTCTCCATGGATATCCATTTATATCCTTACTCACCGAACTATAACACACTAAATATTAGAGAAGACGACTGAAACTATAATTACTACTGTCAGATTAAAAAACAAGAGATAAAGGAAGTATTGAAAATGATGAGTAACAATAAAGCGGTTGTGCCAAACAATATACATATTGAAGTATGAAAAATTCTTGGAGAAAGAGAGGTATCGAGTGACTCACCAAATTCTTCAATGAAATTATGATTTCAAAGAAAATGACAAATGAAAGGAGAAGGAACACTTTAGTTCAAATGTATAAGAACAAGGGGGATATACAAAATTGTGCAAATAATAAATGAATTAAACTTATGAGTCATACCATGAAGTTTTAATAAAAAGTGATTAAATGAAGACTAAACCAAGTCATTGAGAATTCATTTGATTTTATGCCTGGAAGCGGCCTATCTACTACGGTGTTTGATTGAGCAGTATCAAATGGACCGACAAGACTTGCATTTAATTTTTATTGACTTGCAGAAGGCGTATGATAGAGTGCCTAGAGATATTTTTGAAAATCCATAAAGAAGAAAGGAGTTAGAATTGTGTATATTCGAGTTATCCAAGATATGTATGAAGAGGTATCGACCAGTGTGCCGACACAAAGTGGAGAAGTAGACGATTTCACCATTACAATAAGTTTGTCTCAAGGTTCAACCTTAAGCCCCTATCTTTTACCTTAATTTTGGATGTACTCAAGGAACACATTCAAAGGTTAGCACTAAGATACATGTTTTTCCATATGATATAGTTCTACTTGTTTTAGAAACACATGTTTTTCCATATGATATAGTCGAAGGAGGATTTAAGTTAGACGTCGGAGACGAGTTTTAGAAACACATGTTTTTCATCTAAGCAGAAGTAAGACGGGGTATATGGAATGTAAGTTCAACAAAAGAAGAAATGTTTCTAACTTAGAGGTGAAAATTGGAGACTATATACATCACCCCTCAAGTCACATAATTTAAATATCTCGGGCCTAATAAATAATGATGGAGAAATAGAAGGGGATATAAATCATCGAATTCAAGTTGGATGGATGAAATGAATGAGGATTTTAGGAGTTTTATGTGACACAAATGTACTATTTAAGGTGAAGGGAAAATTTTATCGGACTCCGGTAAGATCTACGATGTTGTACGAGACAAAATGTTGGATGCTTAAGAATCAACACGAGAATAAAGTAAGTGTAACAGAGATAAATATGTTGTGTTGGATGCATAGTAAGACTAGAAAGAATAAGATTAAAAATGAAAATATTAGAAAGAGTGTTGTAGTATCACATATAGTAGAAAAGATGGTGGAAAATAGACTTAAGTGATTTGAGCATATAGAAAGAAGACTTTTAAATTATATGGTAAGGAGAATATATCAGATAGAGAAGTCAAACAACTAAAGGAAGAGTATGATCTATAAAGACTATAAGAGAAATTATTAAGAAAATTTTCGAGATTAACGATTTAGATAGAAACATAGTTCGTGATAGAACAATATAGTAAAAGTTGATTCATGTTATCGATCCCACTTGATAAAACTTGATTGTTATTGTTTGTCTAATTTTTTTATTATATGTTCCAACAACAAATTCAGATCATTCTCCTTATTTTGTTGAAATTTTAATTTTGAAATCTTGGAATGAAGGACAATTTTGTTCAAATTCTAAGAATGTCAGTGATGTCTTAATAAGTCAGGGTTGAATCCGGTGCAATCAGTGTATACTCTCTTTTCAGGATCTCATTAGCTTAATGCAAAGAAACTCAAACTTATCCTTGTTTTAGTGTTTATTTTGTTTGTCCTCTTTTAGGCCACAATTTTATGGAGCAGTTCTAATGTTTTGGATGAAGTTACTGTCAAAAGTTATATTCAGAATCCCCTAAACATTTCTTATGGTTGAAAAAAATCTATGTGCTATGCAGTTGTCATCTTATAAGACTTGCTTTTACTTGTGCTTTGACTAGAGTGACATTATTGAGAGATTCAATTAGCAGTTTTTATAGACATTAGATGTAGGAAGTGTAGCTTTGTTTCCTAAAAACATAAGATTTCATAAGCAACACCCAATTCACTCCTCTTTTATGCAACACCCAATTCACTCTTGTTCACATTAGAAAAAAAAAGAAACCTATTTTCCATTGAAAATTTCAATTACTTGAAAACTCAGATAGAATCAAGTTGAATTATACTTTCACCCACCTAACTTTGGATAATAGACGCAAAATATCTGTATTTGTTTCACCTTCAATATAGCTAATGGAACAAGGACAAACAAACACATTTGCATTTATCTTCCTTTCACTTTCATGTGTCTCTTTTTGTTTTCTTTTGTCTTCCAATTATTTAGACTAAACAGTTACGTAATCAACTTTCCTTTATCTCGACATCTTCTATCATTGTTAAGCTATAAAATTGAAACTAAAGTAAGATAGAAGAGAGTGGGAAAATGAATAAAGAATACAAGTTACGTAGAAAGTTTGAGGTCAATGTAATATATGGGGCAGTTAATTGTTTCCCACGCGCATAGAAATGTCAAAGCAAGGCATCCATTTTCTCTATTATGGTCACCGAATATCTTGTGCAATGCATGCAATAATTAATTATATTTTTATTGTAAAAATATTTATATAGTTAATTCATCGCTTATTATTTTATAAGTATTAATAATTTATTTTTATTAATGCATATTATAAATAGAAGTAAATAATGTTGTCAAAGATGGAATTCTGAACTAATAATTCATATTTATTTAACTTAATTAATACTTATTAATTAAGCTACCTCTCACAGATTTATTTTTGAGTAAGTATAAATATTTGTTAAAATTTTTAAAATTTAATATAATGATTAAAAAAATACTATAGTCCATAATTTGACTAGAATTCAATTTACAAATTGATAAAAATGCAAATCAAATATTTTAAATATCTTAAACTAAAATACTATTTTTAATCATTAAATAAAACAAAATTAAAAACAAAATTTAATAATTCATTTTTTTTTTAAATTGAACATTATTTAATTAGGTTTTGACTATGAAGTTAGGGCTTGAGGTTATGTGACTCAAGAACTTTATCTAATATATTTAAAATTAGAGAATTTTTTAATGCATCATAGATATTTTTTAGCCACTACGCGAAATTATTTAAATGTTTTTAATTTTCGAAGATGCATCTTCAGACATATATATTTCTGAATAAACGTTGAAATATTTTAGAGATGCATCTCCGGAACATTTCAAACATTCAATACAACTAACTCAGAAGCCATTTACATTTGAATTGTATAGAAGATACATCTCTGAAATGTATCAGAACATGCATTTAATGTTATAAGTTGTTTATCTGTGTTCAGATGAAGTATAACGTACAATCGAAAAAAAATAATAATTAATGTACATAATAAGAGACTAATATTGCATGTACAGAAAATAAAATAGCAATACATGTCGAAAATGTCGTACAATCGAGATCTAAAAAGTAGTAAGACCGTCAAAATAAAGTACAGACTATAGTACTACAGCAAAATAATAAGAGACTACTATTGTGTGTGTCTGACAACCTCTAATCTACCTCCTTTGTCTGCTCTACCTCATCAGCCATCAATCCCACTGTCCTCTGGCGATGTTTCCGGTACAACAATGTCTCACGTGTCTCCACAGTGATGGAATCTAGGACTCACCTGACACCAAACTCATCAGGGAAGATACCTTCGTCAATCTCCAATATGCGACGACACCTAAGAAAGACATCATCACTATGATCTAGTTGAGCCTAATCCCACTTTAGTATCTCCCGATGAGTTGGTCTTAGCGGATCTCCTGGAACCGCATGCACCATGTATGGATGTGACACCCTGAAGAACCATCTGATGTACCATTCGACGTAGTTTCAGTCGCTCTCAGCTATGGTAGTCTGTGCCTCCTCCGATACCAGATGACTCTTATAATCATCGAGCTGCCACGTGACGCGCTCGGGCAAATGAGGAGTAGTGACACACATTCTGCAGGCCAGCCATCAAAAGTATAACATTATCTCATCAAATAGTCGCGTCTGACGGTGATCAACGTAGTTGTTGAAGTGCATGTCCTCGGCAGCCAAACGGTCAAGATAGAATATGAAAGGCTTGACCGCATGGTTTCCTCTAAGCGGGATAAAAGCAGTTGTACGCGACATAACCTCTGTGTACTCAGGCACACTCGCCCAGCCAGCGATGCGCCGAAAGTGTTGGAGGATCCAAGCCTGAAATAATTTTTTTTGGAACACACGAATCATCGACAATGGTTTTGCAAATATGAAATGAAAATGACAAAAAACATTCAAAGATCAAGAATTATTACCACTGGTAGTGTCACACTGCATGTGACCTGCTTCGTCTTCCATAAACAGACCTCTCTCAACTTCAAATACAGGTAGACCAAGCAAGCTACCCCCCAGTTGCACTCATGGATCCGCTGGAGATCCATGAAGTATCGTAGGTATACGACATCAGTATAAGTGGCACTCTTGTCCATACAAATTAAAGTACCAACCAAAAATAGAAGGTATGCTCTCAATGCATGCGATATGTGGACCTCCACCTGCTTAGCATCACCACTAGCCTGCTATGCTCTCTGGATCTCAGTCGCATAAATGTTCCTCATGAACTCAAATCTAGCATGAGAACCCATGGTCCTATCCACCTCCTTCACCGCCTTCTCTGGATCAGTCACAAATATTCTACCATCATCTCGACTGCCTCGTCTTTGGTAATCCTCCACTGATCGAGGAATCTCCACATGATCGGAAGATGTAACAAACACGGGCACTGTTTAGTGTGATAGACATTTCACCATGCGGGAGATGAAACGACGAGGTCTCAGAGTGCTATCTCTCTACGAATACATTAAGCATCTCGTGGTTGAAAAGAGTGTAATCGGTCAAGCATAGGTCCTTCAAGCCAAATAAGGTCAGAACCGACTGAAAATCATCCTCATTCACCTAAGGAAATGAAGCAATCTTTCTCCTATGGTTAACAAACTTCTGGGGACCGCGCTTCTGGAATTTGTAGAAATAATCAATGTCAGGAATAATCAATGTCATAAATTATCAATTTCAACAATTAAAATTTAGGTAAAAAAATAAAGAATCTAACTAATGCTACCTCTTTGTCCTAGATATGTATGACAATATGGTCTGGATATAGAGAAAGTAAGGACAAATCAACTGGACCTTGTAACACCCTTCTAAAATACCCCAATAATAATTAAAACAACAAATATAAATCAGAGTAGATATGCAATTTAAGGGTGTCACACTTGACACTTCACACCATTCATCAAAATAGTTTGTCATGCTCATCCATTAATCAAAATAAAACATTGCACAATCCGCAGCGGATAGAAATCTAATCAATCATGCAAACCATGTAATCACATTACATGTAAAACTGTTCAACAACCACAATTGAAAACAGATTAAACATCCCTTCCCGATGTTACATCTACCAGAGCATGACCCACTAAGGAACTACACTAGACTTCAAGCACTAGCTTCTACTCAATCACTGCTCGTTACCTGAAACATAGTTGTAAGGGTGAGTTCCTCAATCGATATAATAAGCATTATAAAATATCATGTGATGCTAAGTAAATTAACACATTTCATCACCCTAATCAGATCACACATTCAGCAACGGCAACATCAACTCATAATCATAATCATACTCAACACCAACACAAAACAACACGTATAATATTGGAAAACATCCATTCATATTATACGCCATACATACATTATGCAATGAGACTCCATGCATGCGGTACCGACTATTCGTGAACACATAGTTCAACCTCACCGATCAAATCCAGATACGGCTACCAAGCTCACTAGTCCCACTCATTTGAGACCTAGTGACTCACTCACTAATTCCTCACCATGGGAATTAGCTACCACCCCAAGGGCTATGCTATGCACGCTAAATCACCTAACATGCAAACATCAACAACAATCCACCATAACTCACTCACTAATTCCTCACCATGGGAATTAGCTACCACCATAAAGGCCATACTATGCACGCTAAATCACCTAGCATGCAACATCAACAATAATCCACAATGGACATATGCTCACACTCTAAGCCATAAACAGTCCATTCACAATTGCATACATAGCAGATACATTCATAGCATTATGCATACCAACACACATCATCAGCATATGTATCACAGAATCATATTCATATCATGCCAAATAATAACTCACAGTATTAGCACACTCTACTAATACCTATACTGCTCAAAACAACGGAAAATGATCCCTACTATATCATCCACCGATATAGGCCAATCATCAAATATGTCCACAATATTTAAATATCAATTTTTCACTTTTCCAACAGTGTTAACCGGTTAACACCCTGGGTTAACCGGTTAACGCAACACAGAACACGCTTCCTGGCACATTTTAACAGTGTTAACCGGTTAACGCCCTGGGTTAACCGGTTAACGCAAGACAGACAGCAATTTCTCATAATTTCATAACAGTGTTAACCGGTTAACACCCTGGGTTAACCGGTTAACGCAGAACAGAAATAAATTCTTTTAATTATCATAACAGTGTTAACCGGTTAACGCCCTGGGTTAACCGGTTAACGCAAGACAGAAAGCTGTTCCTGCGCTAACACGAACAGAATGCAGAATTACCCGCATTTTTCGTCGTCGGAGGACTTCCGGACCTCCGATTTCGATTCCGTAAACGGCTACACGTCCAGAAAATCACAACTCATCCAATTATAGATTTAATCACAGTTTTTAACGTAATTTGGTCATCACAATTTGCAACATTCATCATCCAAATTAGGGTCAAATCAATGGCTTATTACTACCCATTGCATGTTAACCCATAATACCCATTAAACGACGATAAACCCCCCTTACCTGAGTTAATCCGGCAAATCTTCTTTGACCTTCAACAATCGTGAAATCTCCTCTTGAGCCCTAGCCTTTTCTTCTCCCTTTCTCAGTTTCTTCTCTTTTCTCCCAATTCTCACTTTCTGTCGCTTCTCTGGTTTTCACGTGAAAAACCCTTTTTACCAAATGGAACTCTTATATATATTCCAACTTATTATTCCAATAATAATAATTCCAAATAATATTCCAATAATAATCTAATTATTTAATTAAATTAATAAATATACTATTAACTTAATTTAAATAATTATCATATTTTATCGGGGTGTTACAGACCTCCTCCAAAATCCTCTGGCTCGGCATCCACATCAACCTCACTTTCCAGATGTGACATTGAATCAACAACATCATTAGTGGGAGGTGGGACTAGCATAACAACATCAGCCGTAGAAGGTGGCACTGGTGAACCCTGACACTTGCGGGAGGATGGGGAAGTGATGTGTTAGAGGGTGAATCCCCCTCCTACGGAAAGAAGAAGGTGGAGTGACCTGAGGAAGTATACGGGTCTGCCTGACTAGAGGTGCCTGGAGCATCCGGAACCTGCTGGCTCCGCTCCCGCCGAACGGATGCATACTAAGCAACCCTGCCATGCCTCAGTCTGTCATGTCTGTCATCCATTATGCATGTAAGTTAAGGTAAGGCACACCATTAATGCACGCAAACAACACACACAAACAAGAAAATAAAAAAAAATATGGCAGGAAATTCCAGAGATGCATCTCCGGAAGCACCAGGGAACTACTACATTTAAATATTCCGGAGATGCATCTCTGGGATTTCCAGAAGTATATGAAACGTTGAACAATTCCGGAGATGTATCTCCGGAATATTCTGCAACTCAGAAGTTGCGTCAATGACGAATGTACCACATGCAAGTTGAAAAAAATATGTTCTGATCACCATTTTCAGCCAACAAACAACTTATAAACTATGTCTAAACTATGTTACATGTGATTTCTACACATTTCTAACCTTAATCATTGATTTCTACTCATTTACACTAAAACTCAAACATTATTGAAAACTCGAAAAACTTACTTGAAATTGATGCTTTTTATGAAGTTGAATGATGTTATAGATGAAGCTTGATGTTTCCTTGAGTTCCCTTGAGTTGTTTGATGGAATTTGATTTGGTGTATAGTAGTGTATAAAGAGAGTTTGAAGTTGTGGTTGAAGAAATGTGAAACAAGAAAGGAGAAGAGTCTCATGCAACTCTTATTCTCCAAAATATTCCGAAGATACATCTCCGGAATATTTTAATGTTACCTTACATTTTGGTGCATTCGAAAATATATATCTCCGAAAACAGAGAGCATTTGTGAAAATTTATATGATGTGAAAGAAATATCTAAGGTGTCATAAGAAACTCTCTAAAATTATATCTAGCATCCCTAAGATCCCTCGTATGATTATAATACCAAAAGTACCCCTATTATTTTTTCATTAATCATATGTTTCAATTCTTTCTCTTAAACACAAAAAAATACTATAAGTTATATAAAAAACAGTATGTCTTTTAATGGAAATCGGATAAAACTTATATAAAAAGGCATCAAATTCATATAATTCAAAATGTATAAAAAAAATTGTAAATAATGTTTTTTTCAATAAATTTTAGAGATAAAAATCAAACACTTAAAATATTATAAAAATTATTTTTTATTGGATCTGATAAAAATGGAAATAATTATTGAGTATTTTAAAAAAAAAAAGATAAAATATATAAATCTAAAATCTATAGAAAAAGTCCTCATTATTTTCGTAGCAAATTCTGTAAGTAAAATGTCAAACCATTAAAATATTATTAAAAAATGTTTTCTTGCCAAACTTTTTAAAAAAATCTGACATCCCCACATATATTATTGGATATTTTAAAAAATCGGTAAAAATACATAAAATTTTAATTATAAACCAATCTTAAAAAAAAGAAAGTATAAGATACATATAACTCAAAATATGCAAAAATAAAAAAAATCCGCAAGTAATAAATTCTGCATATCAAAAACCAAACACTTAAGTAATACAAAAAAAAGTTTTTTTTACCGGTTTATTTTTTAAAAAATTGGAAGACTCACATATATTATAGTCAAGGGGTATTATAGTTAAATCAAAGATTATATGGGGTGCCAAGACCAATTAAAAATGTGCAAGGTAAAATTGATTCCGATGAAATTTAGTGTTTAATTTTTTACTTATGAAATTTGCTGTGGAAATATATTCCGATGAATTCTTCTAATTTTAAATTATATTTATTTTATGTATGTTTTTGAGTTTTTATCAGACTTTTCAATATCAAGTAATATGTGTGAGGGTGTACTGTATTTTATAAAAGATAAAGTAAAATAAGTATTTTTAATAATATTTTAATGATTTGATTTTTTAGCTAGGGAAATACGTTACAAGTTTTGAATTATATGTATTTTACTTATTTTTCTGAATTTTCAAATGATCTAGACTTAATTTTATGTATTTTTATCGATTTTTTTAAAATATCCAATGATTTTATGCATTTTTAAATAAAAAATCTGATAAAAAAAACCTATTTTAAATAATAAGTGTTTGATTTTTATCTACGGAATTTATTGCAGAATTGATTATGGAAACTAATTTTTCTACGCATTTTAGATTATATAAATTTTAATTATTATGTATGTCTACCGGATTTTTTTGGGTCTAAGGAATGTTTTCAACATGTTTGATTTTTACCTATGAAATTTATTACAAAATTGATTGTCAGATCTGATTTTAGAGGTGTCATGTAAAATTCTCGCCATCTTTCCATCCACGTTTGAACAACTCCTATCTAATTAAACAATTAATTCTACCATTATTTAGTGCACCAAAACACACTGGGTTATCATCATGATTTGATATGCTAAGAAACATTTCTCAACTTACAAGTTGCCAACATGAATGTTATGACGATCTTTTCTAACTTATATTGTATTGTTTCTGGGCCATGCGTGTTAAGTATGGTTTTGCTTTTGTTGCTTTAATGATTATCATATCTGAGTAGTTGTCAAGGAAATAAAGGTCATAAGGACCGTTTTGTGACAAACCTCATACAAATTCTTTATAAATTCGATATGAGAAGCAAACTTGAAGTTATTATGGAATTCGTTTTTATATTAGACGTCTCTATAAAAGTAAAGATATTTTAGATATCATTCATATGTTTAAAGGGTGTGAGTTGATATCCGAATGTGAATTTCAAATAACTGAGTTTGAGACGACAAAAGTGTCTAAAAACTTAGTTGAGAAAACTTTAATATAATAGTTATGCAAAAATTAATCTTAAA
>NC_066581.1:43244698-43322198 GCF_024323335.1 Lathyrus oleraceus
TTCTGAAATCTGTAATGGACCTCATCACACAGTCTATTGCTTTGCGACTCCCCAACAAATTGAAGAGTTCAAATTCTTGAAGCAGAATAATCCCTACTCTAACACTTACAACCCAGGTTGGAAGAATCATCCAAACTTCTCCTGGAAAGATCAGAGAGGGAATGTTCCGCAATAAGGTACGTGGCAATATCAGACTCAGTATCAGCAACAACAACAACAACAACAACAGGCACCTAAAAAGGATGAATGGGAGATTGCCATTGAAAAGTTAGCAGCCCACAGTATACAGTTTCAAGAAGAAACAAGGACTAATCAGAAAAACACCACAACCTCCATCAAAAATCTTGAAGTTAAGATGGGACAGATAGCACAACAGTTAGCATCAAACTCTTAAGCCCCTGGAACCCTACCTAGTGGTACAGTGACAAATCCGCGGGAACATAACACTGTTAACGTTGTCACAACCCGAAGTGGAAAGTCAACTGAGGTAAATGATATAGAAAAAGATGGATTAATAGAGGTGGATTTAGAAATCAAGGAAACAAAAGTCCAAGATGAAGAAGCAATACCACCTCCTGTCCAGGATAAGGAAAAGGTTCCTAAAGCCATAATCAAACTTCCTTACCCTCCATGACAGAAGAAGAAAAATCAACATGAGAAGAATTTCGAGAAGTTTCTGGAGATGTTCAAGAAACTCGAAATCAATATCCCTTTTTCTGAAGCATTGGAACAAATGCCAATATATGCCAAGTTCATGAAAGACATAATTTCCAAGAAGAGTTCCACTGATACTAAACTGATCATCCTGACTGAAACATGCAGTGTCGTTCTCCAAGGCATGAAAATCCCAGTGAAAAAGAAAGATAGAGGATCGGTTACTATTCCTTGCACTATTGGTGATCGAACATTCAAGAAGGCTTTGATTGACTTAGGAGCGAGTGTAAGTTTGATGCCACTGTCCATCTATAAGAAATTAGGCATCGGTTCTGTTCAAGATACTCAAATGACCTTTCAGTTTGCGGATCACTCTGTTAGGCGACCCTATGGTATTGTGGAAGATGTTCTTGTAAAAATTGACAAGTTTGTCTTTCCAGTCGACTTCGTCATTTTGGAAATGCCGGAGGATGAGGAGATCCCTCTCATATTGGGAAGACCTTTCTTGGAAATAGGACGGTGTATGATAGATATTGAGGAAGGAACTATGACCCTCAAGGTCTATGATGAAGATTTAAAGATAGATGTGAGGAATACCATGCAATACAAAGATGATGTCGGCACAAGCAACACTATAGAGATAATCGACCAAGTAATTACTCAAGAAAATGACCAACAGAGACCCCGGTCACCTCTAAACCGGGTCTTAAGCTTGTCCATTTTTGAAAGTAATGAAGATGAAGAAGAATCTGGGGTGCTTGCTCTGAGGGAAAAACAACCTGAATGGATTAGATCCAGACCACACCGGTGGGAATATCTAAGACCACCACCATCCGATGTCACGGAAGAACCTAAAAAAAAGGGTGAATTTGAAGCAGTTGCCAACAAATCTGAAGTATGTATTTCTAGACACTGAAGAAAAATGTCCAACCATCATTAATGCTAGTCTATAGAGCGTCCAAGAGGCAGAACTCATTCAAGTGCTAAAAAAATACAAAGGTGCAATCGGATGGGCAATTGAGGACTTAAAAGGTATAAGCCCTACTGTTTGCATGCACAAGATCTTAATGGAGGATGAGCACAAACCGGTAGTGCAACCACAACGAAGACTTAACCCAGCCATGAAAGAAGTGGTGCGCAAAGAGGTTGTAAAACTCTTGGATGCGGGCCTAATCTACCCTATCTCCGATAGTTCTTGGGTAAGTCCAGTCCACGTGGTACCAAAAAAAGGGGGCACAACGGTAATAAAGAATGAAAAGAATGAGTTGATTCCAACCCGCACTATTACAGGTTGGAGAGTGTGCATCGATTATAGAAGGCTAAACGTGGCAACAAGGAAGGATCACTTCCCGTTACCATTCATTGATCAAATGCTGGAAAGGTTAGCAGGACACGACTACTATTGTTTCCTAATGGTTATTCAGGGTACAACCAGATTGCGGTTGCCCCTGAAGACCAAGAGAAGACTACATTCACATGCCCCTATGGTATTTTCGCTTATAGAAGAATGCCATTTGGCTTGTGCAACGCACCGGCCACATTTCAAAGGTGTATGACTTCTATTTTTGCTGACATGCTCGAAAAGCATATGGAAGTATTTATGGATGACTTCTCGGTATTCAGTTCTTCATTTGATAACTGTTTGACTAACCTGTCACTTGTTTTAGAAAGATGCCAGCAAACAAATTTGATCCTGAATTGGGGAAAATGTCACTTCATGGTCCGGGAAGGAATAGTATTGGGACACAAGATCTCCAACAAGGGTATCGAAGTGGATATAGCAAAAGTGGAGGTAATAGCAAACTTACCACCACCGGTGAATGAAAAAGGCATCTGAAGCTTCTTAGAACATGCGGGTTTCTACCGAAGGTTCATAAAAGATTTCTCCAAGATTGCCAAACCATTGACTAGTCTGCTGGTAAAAGATACCCCGTTCTTATTTGACAAAGAATGCAGGAAAGCCTTCGAGACCTTGAAGAAGGAGCTAGTGTCAACACCCATAGTTATTGCCCCAGATTGGTCTCTTCCTTTAGAGATAATGTGTGATGCAAGTGATAACGCAGTGGGGGTGGTACTAGGGCAACGCAAGGAGAAGCTCTTGCATGTGATCTACTATGCAAGCCATGTACTCAACCCTGCTCAAATGAACTATGCAACCACAGAAAAAGAACTTCTGGCGGTCGTATACGCTTTTGACAAATTCAGATCCTATCTGCTAGGATCAAAGGTAATTGTATATACTGACCATGCTGCTTTGAAATATCTTTTTGCAAAACAGGAATCCAAGCCGAGACTGCTGCGATGGATCCTCCTACTACAGGAATTCGATCTGGAAATCAGAGACAAAAAGGGTAGTGAAAACACTGTTGCTAATCACTTGTCTCAGATGACTCCGATTCAAGAAACAGAAGAAACGCACCCCATTAGAGATGAGTTCACGAACGAACATATTCTAGCTCTTACGCATATCCCATGGTTCGCCGACTACGCGAACTTTGTGGTAGGTGGAATGATACCTGATGACTTTGACTCTAACAGACGAAAAAAGTTTTTGCATGATTGCAGGTTCTATGTATGGGACGATCCATTCCTTTACAAAAAGGGATTAGATGGTCTAGTCAGGAGATGTGTTCTAGAGGAAGAGCAGAACGACATTTTAAAAGCCTGTCATAACTCAGAATATGGAGGACATTTTAGCGGAGAAAGAACCGCAGCCAAAGTCCTCCAATCTGGATTGTACTGGCCCACACTGTTCAAAGATGCACAAGCAGTGGTAAAAAAGTGCGACAGATGTCAAAGAACTGGCAACATATCTAAAAGAAATCAGATGCTGCAGAATGCCATGTTAGAAGTCGAAATGTTCGATGTATGGGGGATAGATTTTATGGGACCCTTCCCACCTTCCTTTGGAAGCAGTTGCACTGCCCACGAATGATGCAAAGGTGGTGATCAATTTCCTCAAGAATTGTACTTTCGCACGGTTTGGGGTACCAAGAGCACTAATTAGTGACGAAGGTACCCACTTCCTAAATAAATTAATGGAAAACCTCTTGCGGAAATTGATGTGTGGTTTTCGCAAGTATACGAACGCGTCAGAGTAATATAAAAGATTATCGAATCCACAGAGACCAAGTGTCGAGCTATCGTTATCTATTGTTATGGTGTTTATCAAAGGTAATTGAAATAGGTGTTTTCAGAGTGTGCACTGAAAATTAAAGTGTTAAATAAAGATTAATTAATAAAGACAGGGTCGAATGAAATTCGCATAATTAATTGATAATCCAAGTACTTGCTGATAGAATTACTTATGCGCAATGTTTCCTACTTTGAAAAGAACTAATTTAACGGGAACTGTCGCTTTCGCGTATTCAGAACCGAGTTGTACTCCCTAATAGAACCCTCTTATTGTCACTTATAAAAATGCGCGATATGCGTTAGAGTAGTAAACCTATTTTTAAGAAATATAGTATCTTGACTAAGTTGAAAAGTATTATAACCTGGATTTCTTAACCAAAAGAGGTTCTTACGAACCAGACTCTAAACTTATAAACGCGTCCGAAAATAGTTTTAAAATCTCTTTTCTTCTTAATGTTAAAAACTCCTAATGAACTAAACAAAGTGCTTTCGCTGTTTTTGAAATAGTTAAAAACAATTAAGTTTAAATAGACGTTGGACGGCTTTCGATCTTACCCAACGGAATTGAAGTGCGGGAAAACTTAAGTTGAAAGTTAAAATAGCCCTTAAGTGTTTCTACGAACAATTGTACGGATTATCGGTTCAATTACGATCCTTACATTCTAACATTATAGATTTAGTTAGACATGATAAAGTAAAAGTGCATTAATTTAAATAAAAGTAGTGCGAGTGCGGGAAGTAAATAATTTAAAGCGAGTGCAGGAAATAAATGAAAGTAGTGCGAGTGCGAGGAAATAAATAATTTAAAGCGAGTGTGAGGAAATAAACAAAAGTAAAGCGAGTGCGAGGAAATAAATAATTTAAAGCAAATGCGAGGAAATAAATAATTTAAAGCGAGTGCGGGAAATAAACAAAGTAAAGCGAGTGCGAGGAAATAAACAATTTAAAGTGAGTGCGAGAAATAAACAAAGTAAAGCGAGTGCGGGAAATAAATAAGATAAAGACAAGTAATAAAAACTTGCTCCAATCGGAGGGGTGAGTAAATTGCAATGCGGAAATGAAAATGGCGGCAGGATTAACTTCCTCCCAAAGTGCTTCAAACTCGATTACAGACTTGATTACACAATTGTGGTAACACTCCAATGCGAAGCGATTACCACTATAAAATACTGAATATATGCCTAAGTGAAACAAATTTGCTTCTGAGTTTGCCTCTGTTCTAAGTTTGGATGATTGTAAAAGTGAATTCGTGTTTCTATTTATAAGCAAGTAAAAAGATGGAAATGACTTGGATGCCCTTCAACCTGAAAATAGGAGGGAACCGTTTTTCCTCTTGTGGCGCCCGCCACAAGCACAATATGGGGCGCCTTAGTGGAAGTAGTGGGAAAACGTGGGAGTTGATGGAAGTTGAATTTGACACGTCATGGCAGGGTCTATGGCGTCAGCCATGGGGTAGGCCACAAGAACAAAATGCTGAATTTTAGGGTTTTTAGCCCTTTTTCACTCTGTCATACCCCAAAATTTGCCCATTAATATTTCAAGACATTTCAGGGCACTCCGACTCATTTTTATGACACTTAAAGGAACAAAGGCCCAGCTCGCGAATGACCCAAAATGGCCTACTCGCTACACGCTCACCTAGTGATAATATGAAAGTGGTTTATTTGGAAGCGGAGGAAAAGGGGTGCAAAAAGGAAAGAAAACGAACCAAACAGAAAAGCCCAACCCAAAGTACAAGAACACGGGTGTGGCATCTGTGACGAGCGTCACAGAGGCTGTGACGAGCGTCACGCCTCGCACACCCCTGTGACGGGCGTCACACATGGTGTGACGAACGTCACACCATTCCCCTACTTTGTGGGCGCAGGCAACGCTTCGGAGACTTGAAGATCCGTTGGGCCCTATATCCACGTACGTGTTGAAGACCTTTCTGGCAGCAGGCATGACCTAATGACAACAATATAAATAGCCGCCTTGAAAACCTAAAAGAGGGAGCTTTTTTTTTCCGAGATTCTTTTTCCTTTGCCGTTTTCGCCTTTGCATTTTTTCTTCTTTTCCAGCAGCTTAGGCATTGTGTTTTAGAAGTGCTACACTATTTCTTTTGCAATTCCGGATTCCCTTTTGGTATTTAGTTAATTCTTTTCGCACAATAGTTTCTACAACGGAAACTATTGTGTGCCTTTTTACCGAATCTAATCTTACGGCGGCAGCAAGGTCACCTCCGCTCAATTCTATCCGATCGGCCAATTCAAGGTTGCGACTCAATTGCAAACAGGTTTGCGTTGCTATTATCGCTTTATGTTCCTAATTCACATGTGATATCATAATTGAGATTCATAAATATATTTGAGGCTTTGCATGTAACTTAAGTATGCCTGGATGCTTTGAATTGTTGTAATGGATGCCGCTGTTCTTCGTCCTATTATGATCTTTGCCCATCTGACCTGTTTTATCATAACCATGCTTTGTTTACCTATTACTTTGGTGCAACTCTCGATTGCACCCTGATTTGGTATTCTAACCCGTTTGCTGAATTTTGCAAAGGTTCATATGTCCCAGGAAAAGATTGCTGTTTAGGTCTTCCACTTTATTTGTGGGATACCCTTGTGGAGACTCACCCTAAGTGGCCTAATTAATTTTAATGTGTTAATTTTAATGTCTTAATTTTAATGTATTAATTTTAATGTATTCATTTTAATGCATTGATTTTAGTATGGACTTAATTACTTAATTGACTTTAAAATATGACCTTTAAATAAGTGATCTTGGACCTCTCTTTGCTACCCCACGATTACAATATTACGGTCATGCCCCGCGAATGTGGGATATCCTTAGCAAAGACCCTTCGGTTAAATCATCATAGTCCCTCGGATGTTGCCTTCGGAAATACGACTTTGTCCCTCGATGACCCTTCGGTGTAGCCTACGGTTAAATGATGATAGTCCCTTCGAATGCTAAGGTATCCTCACAACTGTTGCCTTCAATGACCAATCGATGACCCTACGATGACCCTTCTACATCCCAAGGATAAAACTACTTACTTCTCAATAGTAAGGACAGTTTTACCCTCATAAGGATAGGAAACGCCCGGAAAGACCTCGGACAGGTATAACCTTAATTGCTCATTCATAACCAAAAAATATACTTTTCACCTCACACCTTTCAAACATCTTTTGGAAAATCACCACTTAGCATACATCCGCACTAGGATCATTGCCGAGTTATATTTTTCTAAACTATTTTCTAAATTAAAACGAGATAACCACTTTGTATACATTCATGCAAGAATCATTACAAAGTTAAATTCTCATTTTGCAAAACATTTTTCACACCTTTCTCAACCACCTTTTTCAAACTAGAAAACATAAATGATTGAGCCATTAAGAGCCCATGGATAACCATGGATACAAAGGGTGCTAATACCTTCCCTTTGTATAAAGTACCTCCCGAACCTAAGAATTTAAAATTAAGGTCTTTCCTGTTCTTTTCCACCTTTCCTTATTGGATAAAAGAAAAGTCGGTGGCGACTCTTGCTAACCGCGACATTGCGATTAAAACCACAAAAAAAGTCCAGTTCACCGTATGACAGAACTGGCGACTCTGCTGGGGACTACAAAGAGAGGTCCATCTTAAAAAAAAAAAAAAAAATCATTTATGTTTTATTATTCCTTCTTTTAAGGGGGCTTTGAATGAAAGATCCTACACCCGGATCTAGTGTACCTTAGGTAAGTAGCAATAGATCATCGCGACTATCCGGCGTATACTGGAATGGTCAAAATGATAGCTACGGTTAATGTGACACTTTGGTTGTCCTGATGGTCCTCATGTTATTTGAGGAAAAATTTGGCTTCCGCGTGGTGTCATCAAAGCATTAACCAGACCTTTAGAACCCTAATTGACTCATCCTAGCCATTAGAAAGTAGTGAGATAACTGGCTTCGGTTCCGACTGAGGTTGGTTGATACTCGATACTACACTCTTTGAGATTGGACTTTAGGGAAGCTTCGGTCAACCACTTGGTGTTGCACTGAAGTGGACCTAAAGAAAGATCGATGATCTGAGATCCTTCTAGAACCCGGTTACTATTCTAGGACAGGTTGAACCAACCAAACTTCAGTGGGGAGGGTACTTACCTATGGAACTCATGCAAGCCTTAAAACCTAGGAATAATTGTTGTGTGACATGCTTGTGCTTGCATAACATCATAACATCATAACATCATAACATCATCATACTAACCATTTCAAGGACTTAGGAATTTAGCTTTGCTCTGCTGAACAGGTTATGGCTTCCAGGAAGACCATCCGGATCAATTTTGTAGCAATCTCTCCTCAACTCAAGGATTTAGTGTCAGAACTTCCCGATCATGCTCAGTTCAGCAAGAAACACGGTCATCTCCTCAATTTGGTTACCACTGGTTTCAAAGAAGATAGGATGAGAGTCCTATTCCAGTTCTTCGATCCCAAACATCGTTGCTTCACTTTCCCAGATTATCAGTTGGTACCCACATTAGAAGAATTCTCCCAGCTGCTTGGGATACCTATCCTGGATCAAATACCTTTCAGTGGTTTAGAAAAGAGGCCAAAATCTGAAGAAGTTGCCGCAGCTTTACACATGACGAAGTCCGACATCGAAGCTAATTGGGTAACAAGGAGTGGAGTTAAGGGTTTACTTGCCAAATTCCTGACAAATAAGGCCCGAGAATTCTTAAAAGTTATGAACGTTCGTGCTTTCGAAGACATCCTGGCATTGCTAATCTATGGCTTGGTGTTATTCCCTAATCCAGACCAATTCATAGACATGAATGCTATTAAGATATTTCTCACTCATAACCCTGTACCTACCTTGCTGGGAGATATTCTGCATTCCCTCCACACTCGTACCATGAAAAGGCAAGGGACTCTCATGTGCTGCATACCTCTATTGTCTAGGTGGTTTATTTCACACCTTCCTCAATCAGTCTTGAAGAATGAGCAAAATCTGAGATGGTCTCAAAGGATAATGTCACTCTCCCATTCAGACATCTGTTGGTGTCCTCAGTTCAAGGAAAATGTTACCATCATCGATCGTTGTGGCGAATTCCCTAGTGTACCACTCCTAGGAATAAGAGGAGGTATTACTTACAATCCTGCTTTAGCTCTGCGACAGCTTGGTTGTGCTCGAAGAGATGGCCCACATGAAATGATCATCGAGGGCATTGTGTTCGACTATGACAACGATTCCCAAGGCCACTGTCAAAGATTTGTACGAGCTTGGGGCATGGTGAAGAGAGGTACGGTAGGACAGAAAAATTCTATTCCTATGGAACCTTATCTCAGATGGGTACGCGCCAGAGCTCGTGAACTTGTCATGCCATATCTTGCAGTCGGACCTCAGATTGTCGAACCTGAAGCTGAAGGAGGTGCTCCTCAAGATCATTCCTTATCCAGATATGCCTACCAACATTGAGGAACTAAAGAGATCCTGGATCCAGTTGAGAGAAGAAAGGGATACTTTCGAGACTCAGTTCGTCGCAGAAAGGAAGAAAGTGTTAGAACTTACCAGTCAGCTTAATGAGGAACGAAGACTCAATGCGTATCTTCGCCCAAAAAGAAGTCGCCCCTGGGAGACTTGAGCTTTCATTGTATTTTTATTATCATTCCTTTTGTAATGAACATTGATCAAAGAAAGTAGCAATAAAACATTTCCCTCTTGTTGGGGATTTATGCAGAGTAAAATTCCAAAAGTCCTTGAAAACATTTCGTACATTGCATCGCATAACATAACATTGCATAACAGGTGTTCTAAAGGACCATATTCTCACGGTCTGCCTCTTAAACAGAAAAATGGATCTCGAACAGACTGTCAAAGATCTCCAGACTCAGAATGCTCAATTCAAGGAGATGATGTTAAGCTTATCCAAGGGGCAGGAGGAACTGAAGGCTCTTTTGGCCGAAAAGAAGAAGGACAAGAAAGCTGTGAGCTTCATTAACCCGGGCAGAAGGCGTAAAGGACAGGCTACGGGAATCAAATTTGGAATCCCGAATGGTCCAGAAGAGGGGGCGGAGGATGATTCAGAGGAGGAGAATGCTGATTTCTCTAACCCTGAGGATGATGATGAGGAGTATGAAAATGAACAGTACTCTCCAAGAGATGATAAGTACAAATTGCTGGAAGAACGCATGCTAGCCATGGAGGGTCAGAAACACCTGGTCTGGATTTCGAAAGTTTGGGTCTGGTCTCCGATGTGACCATTCCTCGCAAATTCAAAATCCCCACTTTCACTAAGTACGATGGTGCGTCTTGTCCTCAGATGCATCTAAGGGCTTATGTGAGAAAGATCCAGCTGCATACCACTGATAAGAAACTGTGGATCCATTTCTTCCAAGAGAGTCTATCTGGCACTCAGTTGGAATGGTATTATCAGCTCGAGAGCTCTGACATCCGCACCTGGACTGATTTAGCAACGGCTTTCTACAAGCAGTACCAGTACAATTCTGAATTAGCACCTACTCGGCTGCAGTTGCAGAATATGGCCATGGGATCTAAAGACAGCTTCAAAGAGTACGCTCAGAAATGGAGAGATTTGGCCGGCAGAGTTAAACCCCCTATGACTGACCGAGAATTAGTAGACCTGTTCATGGGTACCCTGACTGGCCCATTCTACAGCCACCTACTGGGGAGTTCTTCATCAGGTTTCACTGAACTTATACTGACAGGTGAACGGGTGGAGAGCGGCGTTCGAACTGGAAAATTACAGGCCGCTACTTCTACAAGCAGTAAAAAGTCCTACCATGGGAAGAACGAATCGAATGCTGTGTATGGTCACAGGAATCATAATAAGAAAATCGGTGACCATGCCATTGGAGCAGTGACGATCGCAGCCCCGCCAGCTCAAAACTTCCAGCAAAGACAAGACAGACCAAGAAGGCAGTTTACCAAGCTCAATATGACTTTAGCACAAGCACTGCAAAGTATGCTGAAGGTAAACCTAATCACCCTCAGAGGTCCTCCTGCAAATGTCAACACTGCTTCGCCTCGTTACAATCCCGATGCCAGGTGTGCATATCACTCTGATAGCCCCGGGCATGATACAAATGATTGTTGGCTGTTGAAGAACAAGATTCAGGACATGATCGATGCTGGGGAAATTGAGTTCGAGCCTCCGGAGACTCCTAATGTCATCACTGCCCCTCTGCCTAATCATGACAAGACTGTCAATGCTGTGGAGGATACTGATAACGGTTGTGACTTGGATAGCTGGATTCTCCCAATAATTGATGATGGACTCAATAATTGGAAGGCTGAAGACACTATCCCGATTTTCTCTAGTCAGGAGTAATTGTTATTGCTATTTTAGTGTTTCAAAGCATTGTGTCTATACCCGGGGCATAATAGCTAATTTTTCAAGGGTTTGTCATTTTTCATAAGCATATTCATATTCAATAAATCAATGGACTTTTTGCATTCAAATATTGCGCTCTTTATCTTTCCTGTCATTTTTCAAACAAGCTATGTTTTCTTGCACACACTCACGTAACAATTTGCCGATCCATATCCACTCTGGATCCTGTTGGTAATGACTCTGCTACTGTTCATTATGACTTTGAAAATCCGATCTACCAAGCCGAGGACGGAAGTGAGGAAGATTGTGAAGTCCCTGGAGAACTTGCCAGACTGGTACTACAAGAAGAAAAGACCACGCAGCCGCATGAGGAATCAATTGAAATTGTAAATCCGGGTACTGAAATAGACAAGAAAGAAGTCAGAGGTTTCTTGGGACACTTGAATTACATTGCCCGATTCATTCCACACTTGACTGCTACCTGCAAACCCATCTTCAAATTACTAAAAAAATAAAAATCAAGAGATGGTATGGAATGATGAATGACAAAATCAAGAAGTATCTCCAAGAACCTCCAATTCTGATGCTACCAGTTGAAGGAAGACCTCTAATCATGCATTTGACCGTGTTAGAAAATTCAATAGGGTGTGCTGGGGCAACATGGCGAGTCTGGTCGAAAAGAGCATGCCATATACTGCCTTAGCAAAAGGTACCGACTGTGAAACAAGATACTCACAACTCGAGAAAGCTTGCTACGCTTTGGCCTAGGCTGCTCGCCGACTAAGACAGCATATGTTGAATCATACCACTTTATTGATTTCTAAGATGGATCTTATCGAATATACATTCGAGAAATCTGCTGTCCCGAAAGAGTTATCACTGATAATGGTACTAAACTGAACTCTGCATGCAGTTCAAAATAAAACACCATAACTCTTCTCCGTACCGGCCAAAGACGAACGACGCCGTGGAGGCTGCTAACAATATCAAGAATATAACAGTAACATACAAAGACTGGTATGAGATGTTACCTTTTGCTCTTCATGGTTACCGCACTTCGACAGGGGCAACCCCTTTCTCTTTAGTCTATGGAATGGAAGCCGTTTTACCAGTGGAAGTTCAGATCCCCTCTCTAAGAATTGTGAAAGATGCAGGCTTAGATGAGGATGAATGGATTCAAACTCGACTCGATCAGATAAATTTGATTGATGAAAAGAGACTTGCGGCTGTTTGTCATGGGCAGATATATCGGAAGCGCATGACCCAGGCATTCAACAAAAAGGTCAAGAGACGAGTGTACCGAATCGGCGACTTAGTTATCAAGCATATCATTCTACCACAAGGTGATCCCAGGGGCAAATGGACTCCCACATACGAAGGGCCATTTGTAGTTAAGAAGGTATTCTCTGGTGGAGCCATGATGCTTGCTACAATGGACGGCGAAGATTTCCCGCATCCTGTGAACGCGGACATAGTTAAAAAAAAATACTACGCATAAAAGAGACCCGCTAGGTCGACGTACCTAGGCAAAAGTAAGGGCATCCCGGCGAACCAAAAGGGTTCGGGCAAAAATTAGGGATAAACATATAAAGACGTACACCCGGCAAGTCGAAAACCTGAAAAGGCGGCTTGAGCAAAAAAGGGTATCCCGGTGGACTGAAAACCTGAAAAGGCGGTCCAGGCAAAAATTAGGGATTAAAGCGTATGACTATGCCCCGTTCTCTGTCAGCTTCACCCAAGTTTCGAGGGACTGACCAAGCCAATCACTTTTATCCGACAGCAAGGGATGAGATGCTCGAAGACATAACGACAGTAGTAGGCTTAAAATCAATAGGACTTCTTCCACATAGCTTTCTCTTTGTTTTCGGCAATTTCCTCTTACTAGGATTTCTGTCTCCTTGTACACAGATTGCCTGTTTATAGGCCCTCTTTCAAAATCAATACAATTTCATTTCCAAAAAGATGTTGTTATTTTACTCTTCTGTTTTGTTTGCTTAAACGTCCATTGATTTAATTTGAATTGATTTATGCATTTGAATATGATCAATATTTACAAAAAAAATGCATGCCTAAAATGGCAATAGCAATCACGAAAGGACTTTAGGATCGAGGAGAAGGTCTAATCACGCTTTCCAATGAATCTGTTGCCAATTCTATTCCCCGGCAACGCCAGTTATTCCCCAGAAGAACTTGGCATCACTAGACTGGTCATCTCTTCTACCCCCAGCCAGGCCCCGTTGGACAGAACCCAAATCCCCAGCTAAGGAAGGGCCATCAATACAAATATCTCCGACCCGAAGACTGAGATTTGTTTCCCCAATAGAGTCCCCTGGAAGAACGTTTCAGATACATAGTGCATTCATTACATCACTTCACATCACATACCTGCATACAATGTTCATTCCGCATCATATACATTACATCATTTCATAACATATACATGCATACAATGTTCGCATTTATTTCAGACGCATAATTCACTCACTACATCATTTCACAGCCCACGCATGCATACAACATTTGCATCTCATGCATCATGACATGGCATGAAGCTAACTTTATTTTTCAGGTTAATTATCCTCTTGATACAATCAAAACAAAGGTCCATTCAGACGGGCATCCTTATCAATTACATTCAGGATTCAACTACATCTTTCGGATATACTCCATGTCACCATTCATTCTGACATCCTCCTAACGATGGCATCTATAAGCCCATCCCCAGTAAATTGTTGCAAATACTATCAGATACAGCCTAGAGTACGGTTCACTCTGATTCAGCTCAACCTATGACCTTCAACAACTCAGATACGATCTAGCGTACGATCCATTCTGACCTTCTTCAAATCTTCAAATACCACTCAAATACAGTCTAATGTACGACCAAGTTGGACCTTCAAGTCAGATTCTGCAAATACAGTCTAATGTACGACCAAGTTAGACCGTCAAGTCCTCGGACAACTCAGATAAGGTTTAATGTACGACCAAGTTAGGCCTTTATCTGCTCAGGTGCTACCTTCGGACAGGTACATTCCTGAATGGTAGTCTGGTATACGGCTACTCCCCTTGCTCAGGTGCTACCTTCGGACAGGTACATTCCTGAATGGTAGTCTGGTATACGGCTACTCCCCTTGCTCAGGTGCTACCTTCGGACAGGTACATTCCTGAATGGTAGTCTGGTATACGGCTACTCCCTTGCTCAGGTGCTACCTTCGGACAGGTACATTCCTGAATGGTAGTCTGGTATACGGCTACTCCCTTACTCAGGTGCTACCTTCGGACAGGTACATTCCTGAATGGTAGTCTGGTATACGGCTACTCCCTTGCTCAGGTGCTACCTTCGGACAGGTACATTCCTGAATGGTAGCCTGGTATACGGCTACTCCCTTGCTCAGGTGCTACCTTCGGACAGGTACATTCCTGAATGGTAGTCTGGTATACGACTACTCCCTTGCTCAGATGCTACCTTCGGACAGGTACATTCCTGAATGGTAGCCTGGTATACGGCTACTCCCTTGCTCAGGTGCTACCTTCGGACAGGTACATTCCTGAATGGTAGTCTGGTATACGACTACTCCCTTGCTCAGATGCTACCTTCGGACAGGTACATTTCTGAATGGTAGCCTAGTATACGGCTACTCCCTCTTCAAGCAGATTCGGCCTAACGGACAGCTCTATCTGCAACTCAGAAACGATCTAGCGTACGATCCGTTCTGATCTTTCATCCCCATCAAAGTCATCTGCCTAACGAACAGCTCACTCTGGTATTCAGATACGGTCCAGTGTGTGATTCATTCTGATCCCTTATCCCCAGCAGTATACAGCATACTCTGACTCCCCAGCGAAGTCAACAGCATGACGGGGGATTCACTATACGGTCTAGTGTATGACCCGGTATGACACCCATGTCTTCAGATATCGTCTAACGTACGACACAGTCTGAAGCTCCCATCATCAAACTTCCTGGATGGCATCTTTAAGCCCATCTCCATCAAGACCAATTGACAAGCGCAAATTTTCGGGGCATTCTAGTGTTCAATAATCTTCCACCTCCAGACCACGAATGGTGCACATACCATTCTACTCTCTCGGTTCAAGAATATTGAACAGGGGCAGCTGTCATACCCCAAAATTTGCCCATTAATATTTCAAGACATTTCAGGGCACTCCGACTCATTTTTATGACACTTAAAGGAACAAAGGCCCAGCTCGCGAATGACCCAAAATGGCCTACTCGCTACACGCTCACCTAGTGATAATATGAAAGTGGTTTATTTGGAAGCGGAGGAAAAGGGGTGCAAAAAGGAAAGAAGACGAACCAAACAGAAAAGCCCAACCCAAAGTACAAGAACACGGGTGTGGCATCTGTGACGAGCGTCACAGAGGCTGTGACGAGCGTCACGCCTCGCACACCCCTGTGACGGGCGTCACACATGGTGTGACGAACGTCACACCATTCCCCTACTTTGTGGGCGCAGGCAACGCTTCGGAGACTTGAAGATCCGTTGGGCCCTATATCCACGTACGTGTTGAAGACCTTTCTGGCAGCAGGCATGACCTAATGACAACAATATAAATAGCCGCCTTGAAAACCTAAAAGAGGGAGCTTTTTTTTTCCGAGATTCTTTTTCCTTTGCCGTTTTCGCCTTTGCATTTTTTCTTCTTTTCCAGCAGCTTAGGCATTGTGTTTTAGAAGTGCTACACTATTTCTTTTGCAATTCCGGATTCCCTTTTGGTATTTAGTTAATTCTTTTCGCACAATAGTTTCTACAACGGAAACTATTGTGTGCCTTTTTACCGAATCTAATCTTACGGCGGCAGCAAGGTCACCTCCGCTCAATTCTATCCGATCGGCCAATTCAAGGTTGCGACTCAATTGCAAACAGGTTTGCGTTGCTATTATCGCTTTATGTTCCTAATTCACATGTGATATCATAATTGAGATTCATAAATATATTTGAGGCTTTGCATGTAACTTAAGTATGCCTGGATGCTTTGAATTGTTGTAATGGATGCCGCTGTTCTTCGTCCTATTATGATCTTTGCCCATCTGACCTGTTTTATCATAACCATGCTTTGTTTACCTATTACTTTGGTGCAACTCTCGATTGCACCCTGATTTGGTATTCTAACCCGTTTGCTGAATTTTGCAAAGGTTCATATGTCCCAGGAAAAGATTGTTGTTTAGGTCTTCCACTTTATTTGTGGGATACCCTTGTGGAGACTCACCCTAAGTGGCCTAATTAATTTTAATGTGTTAATTTTAATGTCTTAATTTTAATGTATTAATTTTAATGTATTCATTTTAATGCATTGATTTTAGTATGGACTTAATTACTTAATTGACTTTAAAATATGACCTTTAAATAAGTGATCTTGGACCTCTCTTTGCTACCCCACGATTACAATATTACGGTCATGCCCCGCGAATGTGGGATATCCTTAGCAAAGACCCTTCGGTTAAATCATCATAGTCCCTCGGATGTTGCCTTCGGAAATACGACTTTGTCCCTCGATGACCCTTCGGTGTAGCCTACGGTTAAATGATGATAGTCCCTTCGAATGCTAAGGTATCCTCACAACTGTTGCCTTCAATGACCAATCGATGACCCTACGATGACCCTTCTACATCCCAAGGATAAAACTACTTACTTCTCAATAGTAAGGACAGTTTTACCCTCATAAGGATAGGAAACGCCCGGAAAGACCTCGGACAGGTATAACCTTAATTGCTCATTCATAACCAAAAAATATACTTTTCACCTCACACCTTTCAAACATCTTTTGGAAAATCACCACTTAGCATACATCCGCACTAGGATCATTGCCGAGTTATATTTTTCTAAACTATTTTCTAAATTAAAACGAGATAACCACTTTGTATACATTCATGCAAGAATCATTACAAAGTTAAATTCTCATTTTGCAAAACATTTTTCACACCTTTCTCAACCACCTTTTTCAAACTAGAAAACATAAATGATTGAGCCATTAAGAGCCCATGGATAACCATGGATACAAAGGGTGCTAATACCTTCCCTTTGTATAAAGTACCTCCCGAACCTAAGAATTTAAAATTAAGGTCTTTCCTGTTCTTTTCCACCTTTCCTTATTGGATAAAAGAAAAGTCGGTGGCGACTCTTGCTAACCGCGACATTGCGATTAAAACCACAAAAAAGTCCAGTTCACCGTATGACACACTCCTTTTCTCGATCGGGGCTCCGATTAAAGTAAAAACCTGAAAACAAAGGAAAACATAGAAATAACACAACAAAATGACAATAAAACAACTAGAATGCATGTGAAATCGGAGTCGAAAATACGTAAATTTCAGTGTTATCAGAAATACAATGTCAAGCATATAATCGCCACTCCATACCACCCCCAGACCAGTGGACAGGTTGAGGTATCCAATCGGCAGATTAAGCAAATCCTAGAAAAAACTGTCAATGCCTCTAGAAAGGATTGGTCAATCAAGCTCGATGACGCACTTTGGGCATACCGAACAAAGTTTAAAACACCAATAGGTATGTCCCCTTATCAGTTAGTCTATGGCAAAGCTTGTCACCTACCAGTCGAACTTGAGCATAGGGCATTTTGGGCTACCAAATTCCTCAACTATGATCTGGCCAAAGCGGGAAAATCTCGGATCCTCCAATTACAAGAGCTGAAAGAGTTCACGAATCGAGCGTATGAGAATGCCAAGATATACAAAGAACAAACCAAAACTTGGCATGACATGCGCATTCAGAAGAAAGACCTTCAGGAAGGACAACTGATGTTATTATTCAACTCAAGGTTGAAACTCTTCCCAGGGAAACTAAGGTCCCGATGGTTGGGACCCTTTGAGATACAAAAAGTATTTTCACACGGAGTTGTTGAACTAAGAAACCCAGCAAACGGAGTCACGTTTAAGGTGAATGGGTAGAGAGTGAAACCTTACATACAAGACCAAGAGGGTGGTCCTATAGAAAAAATCTGTCTCACCTAAGCAGACGGAGAACCGTCGAGCCATGCGACGTTAAACGAAGCGCTTCGTGGGAGGCAACCCACACTTTTTATTTCTAATCAGTTGTGTGTGTTTGTAGGTATACAGGAGCTCTACAAGGAGGATGCAGAGGAACCAACAGGTGACCTGACAAGAAAACCAAAAAATGGCTAAAAGGACATCCAGACACGGCCACCCGTGTCAGCTGACACGGGCCGTGTTAGGAGAAGGAAAATGTATGCAGGATGTTTGAAAACAGTGGCATGACACGGGTCGTGTCAGGAGCACTGAAGGAAAATGATTTTGGGTTTGGTAAAACAGTGGTCTGACACGGCCCGTGTCAGGATCACTGTAAAAGATTTTGTGGAATATGGTAAAACAGTAGCCTGACACGGTCGTGTCAGGCATGCGGATTTTTTGATTTTTTTTGAAATTTTGGATTTTTCGTGGGGCCCACCCACTTAATCCACTCTTAACCACACTTTTTCCCCTATCACTCATCATTATCAGATTTTTACCATCTCTCTCATCAATTTTTTCATCTTCTTCTCTCACTCCCTTACAAACCCCATTAGAACTCACTCACCTCACCACACAAAACCCTCCATGCACCCAAGTTCCACTCACTTGTAGCTCAAACACCCTTCACAAATATTTCTCACCTCGCCGTCCCGGTCATAACCACGATTTCAGATTTTTATAACTCAAAAGTTCGGAATATTGCTATTTTTTGCAGGTCCAAAATGCCCCCGAGAAGAATCCTTACCGGAAAGCAACAACTTGCAGAGATGGCGAAGTCCCGGAAACGCCCGAGCTGAAATCCTAATCCCCGTAATATTGTGTTTGACAATCCGGAGCAAGAGCGACGTTACCAAATTCACCGGAAGCGCAAGCTCACACCGACCAGGTATATGTGTGAGCATACTTTGAACGCTCTAGGGCTGAAAATTGAGGTCGACCGAATGTTCCATGTTTTGGGCATGCTCGAGTTTATGAGTTTGGAGGCGCCGACCTACGAGCGTATCACTCTCGAGTTCCTCAGCACTTTGGAGTTCCAGTTGGAAAAGCGGTGGATTAACACAACCAGGTATTATTTAGGCACCTTACATTTCCAGTTGTTTAACAATTATCATGAATTGTCTGTTGAGGAGTTAGCTGCAATACTCCGACTCCCGCTGAACGGACCTGGAGCGGTCCCGGACGGGTTCTCACCGAAGGATTTCTGGATCGCCATAACCGGGAGGATGAATTACTCCTCCAAAGGCGCGAAAGCCTCAGGCATCCAGAATCCCTGTTTCAGGTACGCCCAAAAAGGTTTAGCCCACACATTGTTCGGAAGAGGCGATAGTACTGGGGTAGCCACTCAGCGAGAGCTATTCTTCATGTACTCAATGGCTCAAACCAAGACCATCAACATAGTTGCCTTTGCAGCAGACTACCTGGGCAGAGTCGGTCGAGCTAACTCCGAAGGCATATCCGTGGGAGGAATGATCACCCAAATTGCATTGCATTTCGGGTATCAGGTTGTTTTACTTGAGTACACGCTAATTGCAGGTAATACAAAAATTGACATGTCTGCTCTGATTTCCCAAGGTATGATTGTGGTTGCCCTACTTATTATTCTGTACTCATTCATAAAAGGTTTATCATCGCTCTGCCGGATCCGGACAGAGTGGCTATTACTGACTGTGCGAATTGGCTGTATGTGAGCGCCGATCTCGATGCGAATGAGGGCCACGAAATTGACCATTTTAATGCAGGTGAGCAATTTGTAGATGACCAGGCAGAAGGAACGGAAATAGAAGAGGAAGATCCTCAAGCACCTCCTGAGCAGTTTGTCCCACAGCATCAGGAACCCACCCAGCAGGCGGCGGGTTCATCATCTTGGTCAACTGACCAATGGAGTTGGGTACAGACCGAGATAGATGACTTGAGGACTGAACAACAAAGGCAAGGCATCGAGCAAGCCCGTCATGGAGCGATGTTGGATGAGATGAGCAGCATGATGCGACAATTGATGTTGTATTTCCCGCACCCACCTCCTTAGTAGGACCTTGTGAGTTCCCTCCTCTGCGCTTGTTCACAAACATTGTGGATAATGTTGAGTTCAAGTGTGGGGGAGATTTTATGTCTTTTATTGGTAATTTTGTTTTGTGTTATTTTGACTTTTTAATTTGGTATTCTAGATTGAATTTGTCTGTTGAATGTACATTATGCTGCAAGTGTGTGTGTCAAGTATGTGTTGACAAATTGGAAAAGTAATGATCACAATTGAGAGTAGATGAAAGATCACACCACTCACCATGGCTTGTTGTGAAGGATCTCCCCAGAGAGTGACACTGCTGAAAGTGAAGATCAGACGCAACGTATACAACTTAACCGACACGAGTATCCTGCACATTCCGAAGTAAGAAAGCAATTGCACCAAATTAAGGAGCACTGTGGATCCTGTCCAAGCTGAGCCAAACCAAGTGAGTCATAAAAAGCCAAACACATTAATCATCATGAGCGTCATTCAAGTTTGTCTTTATCACTCTAAATTTGCATAGACTCTCTGGGATTGTCACTGCATGATACACACACTGAGGCATGTTGTTTGTAATTAACCCCGAGCCTTTCTAGCCATCCCAAATTATTATACCCCTCGTTAACCCCCTTTGAGCCTATATCCATTTTTTTGTTTAAAACACCATGAATGTAACCATTGGCCAAAACACTTCCTCAACCTGTTCAGAGTCATGAGAATATATTCCAGCTGTGTTGAAAAGCTCAGTTTGGGGTAAAAACCCCAAAAGCTCTCAAAGCCCTAGAAAGTGAAAAAAAATGATAAATCAAGAAAAAGAAAGAAAAATAAAAATCAAATACTCGATGATTCAAAAGAAAGAAGCACGGAAAAGGGCAGTCGGTAAAAATTCAAGAAATAAGAAAAGAAAACCGAGGAAATAAAAGAAACAAACACAGGATGTAACATCGACTCTGAACCAAAAGCCCATTGTTTTCCTTTTTTTTTATCCATGCCCTAACCCAATCCAAGCTACAACCCGAAAGACGTCAAAAGTGTGTGTGTTATGTGTAAGTGATGAGAAAAGAGAGACTATTCAAACTTGTGAGTGATAGTGCATACATTGAATTATGAGTGTAAACAACTTACCCCGAGAGAATTTGTGAGAATGTGAAATAAGCTGACAGGTGAAACGGTGCTTTGAAGTGGAAGTGTGAATGATGACTTACGAGGATGGGCAGGACTTGTGGAAGGAAAAGGGAAGACGTTCGCGAATGATCTCAGCAGTGGTGGAAAGCATAAAGAATTTTGGGGAGTGATAATGAAACATTACTTGGGATAAGCAATGAGCTAAGTTTGGGGTTGTGATCATTCACCATTTATAATAAGTTTTCATTACTGATCCGACGGAAAACAGAGACATTTGATACACTATGCAAGCATTTAAGGTACAATTCGAGTTAGTTTTACTTCCGTTATTTTATTTACGCATTTTTAATCTTTGTTATGTTTTACCTTTTGTTATCTTGATTTAATGTGTGGGATAGTTGTGTTTATGCCCGACAGATCCAGGTAGAAGAACCGGAGAACTCAAAAGAAGACAGTGCAAGATTCCGACACGCAAAGGAGCCAGAAAACCCCGGTACAGGAGGCCTGACACGGCCACCCGTGTCAGGGAAAGGGAAGCAAAGGAAGGAAAATAGTAGCCTAACACGGCCACCCGTGTCAGGAAGAACCCCCCCCCCCCCCCCCGTGTTAGGCTTGCCATGGGCGTGTCAGGAGAAACAGTAGGCTGACACGGCCACCCGTGTCAGCCAAAGCCCAAAATTTTCAGTTTTCTCGGGCTTTTCATTCTGCGGGCTTTTTGGAGACATCTTTGGACCTGTCCAACTGCTGCTGGGAACTTTCACTATAAAAAGAGGTCTTATGCCAAAGGAAAAATCATCTTGGAATACAACAAAACATAGTATTGTGAAGCAATCAAGTATTACAGAGATCAAGGCATTTGGAGAGCTGAAGAGATTCATGAGCGGGAGCGATTGAAGATCAAAGTCATCAATTACTTCTAATGTGTAATTTTTATCTTGAATTTGTTTTAAACAATATGAGTAGCTAAACCTCCCAATGCTAGGGGGTGTCCCTGATTTAGAATTGTAATGAATTTGAGTTTACATTTGCATTTATAACATTTTGTTTACGGTAACATGTTGATGTGTTTATTGCTTTCTCTTTCAAACCAATTGAGATTGATTTATGGTTATCACTTAGGCTGGACCGCCAGTGATAAGGTTTTCATCAGGTTACTCTGCAGTAGATATCACCTAGGACTAGGGATACCCTGTATGAACCAGAGCATTCTTGATATTATACAACTTAACTTCACCCTAATTGGTTATGGACATAGGAATTAGGGTAGATTGATTAAAGGTTTTCTCACCAAGGACTTTGGAGAAAATACCCTTGAGAACTGATAGTAATTGATATTTGTTGATGCAATAGTAACTCAGAGTTGTTACAGGGATAAATCATACACCTTCTCCGGTATTGTTCCTTTTTCTCTATAAACCCTTATTTCTTTACCTTTACTTTTATTATTTTCACACTCAAAAACCAAATTAATACTTTTTGTTTAATTGAATGATAATTTAAACTCAATACTAACGTGCAGTCCTTGAGATCGACATTCGGGGAATTTCCCCATTATTACTATAAAAGGAAAAATAATACACTTGCTATTTTCCCGATCAGGTAGAGATTAGGTGAGAAAGACTGTAACTTGTTGAAGTGTACTGAGAGTCTTTGAACTGATTCTATTTAGTGGATTTCCTTCCTGGCTTGGTAGCCCCCAGACGTAGGTGACTTGCACCGAACTGGGTTAACAATTACTTGTGTCTTTTGCATTACCATTCTTTATCTTTATCCTGCTTGTTTTACTCAGATATTAGTGTCGTGATATTACCTTCGACATCTCATATCTGATACCAGAATTTCACAAACACCCAACCTCGCAACCCGTTCATGCCACACCCAACCTCAAAACCAAGAATCAAACCCTATCCACCAACAACCATACGCAGCCACCATAATAGTATATATCCAGAATGATTTATACAATTCATGCCATCGTAGCCCCACACCAATGACCACCCAAACATCCCATCACCATAACACTCAACCATTGTTTGACTATATTACACCTCAAGAACCATTGATTTGTTTCTAAACCGATTCAATATTCTAATTCCGGCAACCATATCATCCACAATTCGCCCAACCACAATGACCCAACTATGACAACATGGGCACTAAACTTAATTACGGAAGCGCCGTTGGCGAGAACCGCCTCATCTATTGGGAACAAATGATGACACATCTATCAAATACCGTTGGACCTTCCACCGGACCTTCACACCAGCCGCCATTGGATCATGTCAGCACTCAAAGACCCTAAACACCTTAGGAAAATCGTGGGAGACCTTGAAGACAGACTAACGCACTTGGATGTGGAACAAGGGGGCGTTTCAATCGGGCGGTCATTGAATTTCTTGTTAATTCCATATATTTTTTCATTATAACATAAATATAATCTTTATTTTCAGTATTTTTTATTTATTTGTCAAATTAACATTTAAATTTAAAAAAAATAAAATTAAAGGTGCATGCGCCACATGCATTGACGCATACACTATGTAGTGTATGCATGCGCCAATACATGTGGCACCAAGGCATGCATGCGCTAAGAGGCATGGCGTCAAGGATAACGGTGCCTCCTTTGATGCTTGATAAGAATAATGGTTATTTTGGTATTTTTTTGAAAAATTGGTTATTGAGGGATTAAATTTGAAAATAATGGTTATTTAAAAAAAATATCCTAAAATCCTTAGAAAACAAAAAGAAATTTATACTATTTAATAAATAATTAAATGTGTTAAAATTGAATAGTGTTATTTGATTGGTCAAAGGTACAATATCCAACTTTTTATGATAAATAAAGAAGTTGTCCCCAACTAAAAAACTTAACGTGTCTATTTAGTCTTAATTTTTATAATAAATATCGTACCAATGAATTTAAAGAGTAAATTGAGATATAAATTTTTCTAGGGGATACTCTTTTTTAGGAATTCATATAAGGTAATTATTCCTTTTTTGACTCTGGCCAATATTAGTATTTTTTGATATTTGATTTCTGTTTTTTTAGTTGTTACTTCTTTGTTTACTTTGGTGGCTATTTCTCTGGTTATTCCTCTTGTTGTATGAAGCTTTTGATTCTATCTTGAATCCAGGTAACATGCATTTATCCTTGTTTCTAACATGTTATTTAACTCTCTTAACATTCATCTTTGTTGGGGTCAATTCAGGGGATCAACACGAGGGAACATTTTTACTTTTACGTCTTTCTTTAAGAGCAACACACATTTGTGAGAGATACACCACATACTCACTCAAAACCTTAAGGTGATAGGTGTGTGGGTTCTCCCACTTGTAAATGCTCAAATCTTAACATTCCTAATCAATCCGAGACTTTACCACATTATTCACACTTGTAATTTTTTTCAACACTTCCCCCGTAAGTGTGAGTTTATCCACAATGCTCCCCCTCAAGTGGATACTCTTTTATCCATATACACTTGTACCGCTGTTGACACTTTTCAACGGGTCACCTCCTATCCAGTAGAGAATTTTGATACAAGTAAGTCGGTCTTTTTACTCGAACCAAAGGCTCATGATACCATTGTTGGGGTCAATTTGGGGCGGGGGTCAACACGAGGGAACATTTTTACTTTAGGGTCTTTATTTTAAGAGAAATACACCTTTGTGAGAGACACACACCATACTCATGCAAAACCTTAAGATGATAGATGTGTGGGTTCTCCCACTTATAAATTCTCAAGTCTCCATATTCCTAACCAATGTGGGACTTCCCCACACTACTCACACTTATATTTCTTTTTCAACAATCTTATTATAATCATTAAAATTTTGTTTTCTGGTCATCACCGTGTTATGATTATTCCAATGGCAATTATTGGAGTCCAAATAATTGATAATCATACCTTTTTCATTATTGTACTTCCTCCCCTCTTTCTGCTTGTCTTGATGCTCCAACTTCCTATTGTTAGGTTTGATGGAGCTCTCTTGATCAGAATTAGTAGCCTCCTTCTTGGTGAGCTTCTTTAGCACTTTAAATTTGGTGTCCTCCATATTATTATTGTTATGAATGTCTTGACTTCTAATCTTTTTATTGATATCAATGTTCTTTGTTGTAGGACCAGTTGTGGGATTTTTGTTGGTGAGGTAGTTGTTATAGTTTTTGTGGGATTTATGGATGACTTCAATAACTTGTAAGTTTTACTGCTTAACATTGGTTGTGTTTCTAGCATCCCAAATTCCATCTATAATATTGATGAAAAGAGATCAAGTATCTACATCCACATTGGGGATGATGTTTATGCTTTAATCAGTCAAAATCAGAGTTATATCATTGAAATTTAAGTTTAATTAGGAATCAAACAACATGTAATTTGCCCACCTACAATTTCTGAAATAGTGATATATAGTCTCCATGTTTGTATTGCATCTGGGACACATCAAATCATTTGGGATGCCTCTATTGGACATTTGATAGAGAGAGAATTAGTTAAAGGTCTTCATAGTATGAACTATTGCTTATGAGTAACATGACTTGTCCAAACTTTTTTTTTTCAAATAACCTTATCTAGATTACTTGTAAAGCATCAAATATTCTTATCTCTTTGCCACTCATTTATACTATAGTAACCTATTTTCACGCTATAATTTCCATACTTCTTAGCCTTCCAACTAAGACACTCTTCAGCATCTAGATTATGGAGGAGAATTTTAGGTTTGGATTCAATGTCTATGTGTATAAACATGCGTTTGATCTTATTTAGGTCCCAAAAACCATTTTCCACATCTATAAGGTCTATAACTCCATTAGCCTATGTTTAAAAGGGAAATATGGGATGAACTTGACAAAGAATATGAATCCGAAAAAGATGAGGAAGAAACCAATCTAGCTTTGATGGCTCTTACATCTTCATACATATAATCTAGCTCAAATTCTAGTTCAGGTCCTGAAGAATAGGATGAGGTATTTTATAAGCTAACTCATTCTAATTTGATTGCTTTTATTTAAGACCTTATAGGTTGGTGTCAAGAAAAAGCCAGACATATGAAAATCTTGAAAAAGCAATATAATTTTTTGAAAGATGAATTAAAATCTTCTCAAAACACAAATTAAGCTTTAGAAAGAGAACATCTTGATTTAGTAAAATAAGTGTATGATAAGCCCCTTTATTAGCATGAAATGGATATTCAGAAGTTTATCATAATTGGATTTAACATAACTAAACTTACATCCATGATTTATAGTGTAAGTATAAGCAAAGGAGAATGTCTTGGTTATTCTCAAAAACCTTTTAATCCAAGGATTGAAACCTTGATTGAACCAACATAACCTTCTTCTTCAAGCTCTACTCAGAAAGGGCTAGACTTTTATTTTGTGCCTGCTGCTGACAAATCAAAGATTTTGAACCAGTCAGAACCTAGAACTGTTGAGTCAAAGGTTCTGAAGAAACCAGAACCTGAGACTATAAAGTCAAGGGTTCTGATGAAACCAAAACCTAAGACATTAGGATATAAGGTTTTGGAAGGTTCAGAACCTAAGGCCAAAACACATTCAAAACATCAAACTTTTAAATCAAAAGTCTTGAATGATTCTAAGCCTTACTATATGAGAGTTAAGGTACAAAGTAAGAGGAAGTCTGTCAAAACTAACCCCAAAGGTCCCATAAGACAATGGGTGCCTAAATCTAAAATTGTTTTGCTACAGACATGCTTCAAGGGAGAAGCAAAGCAATTGTCATGGTACTTGGACAATGGTTGCTCATGACATATGACAAGAGAAAAATATATGTTCTAAACCCTAACTCTGAAAGAGGGGTAAACTGTGGGATTTGGAGGAAACCAAAAAGGAAAGATCATTTGTATGGGTACTATTGGTAATTCATCTATCTTTATTAATAATGTTTGGTTAATAGATGGACTAAAACATAACCTACTGAGCCTTAGTCAATTTTGTGACAGTGGTTATGAAGTCATGTTTAATAAGAATAATTGTATAGTCATGAATGAGTCTGATAAGTCCAGAGTGTTCAAAGGTAGGATAAAAGACAATGTTTATAAACTAATTTTTCTGAATGGGTTGATCAGAAGGTACTTTGCCTTTTATCAGTGAGTGATGAAAAATGGCTCTGGCACAAAAAGTTAGGTCATGTTAACTGGAGACTAACCTCTAAACTTAGCAAGTTAAAACTTGTTAAAGGATTTCCAGAACTTAATTATCACTCAGATGCTCTTTGTAGAGCATGCCAAGTAGAGAAAATTTTAATAAAACTTATTTTAAAACTAATAACATTGTCTCTACCTCCAGACCCTTAGAATTACTTCACGTTGATTTGTTTAGTCCAACTGGTACTACATCAATAAATGGGAAGAAATATGGATTACTCATAGTTGATGTCTATAGCATATGGACTTGGGATAATTCCTTAGAACCAAGGATGAATTATATGATGTGTTTAACATCTTCTGCATACAAGTACAAAATGAAAAGGAATAAAAAAAATTTAAAGTAAGAAGTGACCATGGAAGAGAATTTGAAAATGAGCCATTTGAAACTTTTTGTGAAAAACATGGAATTATCCATGAGTTCTCTTCTCCTAGAACTCAGTAAAATGGAGTTTTAGAGAGAAATAATAGATCTTAATAAGAAATTATCAGAATTATGATCCATGAAAATAATCCTCCTAAATACTCGTGGTCAGAAGTTGTAAATACAACATGTTATGTTCAAAATAGAATCTATATTAGACTTATTTTGAACAAAACTTCATATGACTTATTTAAAGGAAGAAATCCAAGCATTTCTTGTTTTCATCAATTTGGATGTACATGTTACATCTTGAATAATAAAGTATATCTAAAGAAATTTGATGTCAAAACTGATATCTTTTTAGGATACTCTGAACGCTCAAAGGAATATAGGGTGTATAACTCTAAAACTAAAATGGTTGAGGAGTTAATACACATAAAATTTGACGACAAAGAGTATGTTAATAAAATTTCATAGCTAATTCGAAGCTTTTCAGAAATTTATGTGTCTGAAGACACCTTAAAAGCTAGAGGTCCAAAAGTTGGAAGTTCAGAAGATAATAATCCATCATAAGTTGGATGTTCATAAGCTATCACAATTTTAGAAGTTGGTGGTCTAGAAGATGGTCCAACATCAGAAGCTCATTAAAATGATAAAGAATCTGAATAATTTTAAGATAGCTCCTCAGAAGTATCACAATCCAACAAAACCTTCAAGTACAAGTCTTAAAATCTAGAAGAGTTGATTCTTAGAAATAAATATAGTCCTATAAAGACAAGGTATGCCTCCAAAGAAGAACATTCAATGATAGGGTTACTCTCTATAATTGAACCTACCTCTATTGATGAAGCACTTTCTAATGATGGTTGGATTGTGGTAATGCAATAAGAGGTGAATCAATTCCAAAGGAATGATGTCGGGGATCTGGTAATCAAACCTTATCAAAAGGCACTACGCCAAATAAGGGAAAAGAGGGAGCTTATTTTGGCCTATAACAGCGCTTTTAAGCGCCCTCTAAAGTGGCGCTGGCATAGGTAAAGGCAGCGCTTTGTTTTCCTGAAGAAAGCGCTGTCTAAAGTGGCCACATTATAGTGCGCTTTCAGAAAAAAGCGCCCTCTGGAGTGGTCCATAAAGGGACACCTTAGAGGGCGCTTTTTCCAGAAAGCGCCCTCTAAAGTTGTCAATGTAAAGTGTTTAGAGGACGCTTTCAGGAAAAAGCGCCCTCTAAAGTTGTCAATGTAAAGTGTTTAGAGGGCGCTTTCAGGAAAAAGCGCCCTCTAAAGTTGTCAATGTAAAGTGTTTAGAGGGCGCTTCCAACAGAAAGCGCCCTCTAAAGTGTTAGTTATTTTAAAAAAAATTGTTTGAAAAACAGTGGATATTTAATTGGTAACCTGTTCGCATGCTGCAAAAGTGTAAAATTCATATTGATTTCATCCTTTAATCCAATGTTATACACCATTAATCCATTGATATATACAACATGAATCCATTTATATACAACATTAATCCTCCATATATACAACATTAATATATGATTCTTTGATCAACAATATACAACAACATATTCATGATTTAGTAAAAGTACAACAACAATATACAACATATATACAACAACAGCATACAACAACAACATTCCATACATATATGTACAACAATATATAACCCAGCTATATGATTCTTTGATCAACAATGAATTGACACAATTCATCCTTCATTTCATCCAAATGAGCTCTTGAGTAAGATTTGTATTCCTCAAAGTACTACAATTAAGAGAATAAAACATATTCATGATTTAGTAACAAATTAGATGAAATATCCAATAATATTAAAATAAACCCTAAGTTATTATTCCATACCATTTGTGGGATGTCTATACGATTCAACGCAATGATATCTCTCATAAATCTCAATACAAAAAATCCGCAATCGACCGAATTATTTTGCTGAGGACACTACACAGAAAAACAAACAATATATATAGTTAATTTCTTACAAACACTATTATAAGCAAAAAAACAAACACTATTATAAGCAAAAATAAGATACTTAATATATACCTGAACTCTGACCCAGGTAATGTCCTTCCTATTACGATAATTCTTTTTCGATCTAAATTTTATTATTGCCCTAACAAAATAAAAATGTATATTGAGATCAATCTGACAGACATAATTAAATATACAAATACACACGAATATTTAGGGGAATTTCACTTACGCGTCAACCGTCTTCTTCATACTCGGATATTTACTCCAATCACCCGATAACGAATCGAGATAATACACTATTAGTCTCGAAAGATCCATAGCAACCAACACCCAGTGACCACTGTAAAATAAAACAAAAATTTAGATGAATGAAAATTTTCTACGTAAAAGATATACATAGATTAGAATGAAATTATTAGAAAGAAAATCTAACCCGTTGCCAGAATTAAACGGTAAAAAATACAAACTGGGTGTAGTATTATCGCCGGCCACCATGAATCTATCGACTAGATCATTCTTTACGGATGTTGGATTTTTCGTTATTAACGTTACGTTGATACGGGAAGCAACAATAAAATTGAAACGGTTACACAATTCAGTTCCCCGCATCAATGTTACATACATATACCTTAAATAGAAACATAATAAACATTAGACTACTCATTGAAATGTGTAAATAAATTATTCAACTAAGTAAATTATAGATTGATCGGAGTACCATATGTATGTATGAATGACAGCGATGCCCAATTCGTCATGTTCAAAAAGTTGTTGCATGTCCTCCTTTGCAATTATTTCGAAATGAGCAGCTCCGAAAACACTTTCATCAAAATCTATACTACGAATGGCCCCGTGCATAATATCGGACTCTTCCACCATTTTCTCAAGACGCATCATAATTTGAGATTTTGTCCCGGACGTCGTTGGAGGAATATCGTTACCAGCTTTTTTCAACTTTCGACCGGGAACCTAAAAATTCATATAAATTAAATCATGACTTTTTGTGATGCAACAGAATCGTTGCATATATAATTCAATGGGTATATATATTTGTACCTCTTTTTGAGATGCAACCGACTCAATGCGTCTTGAAATCCCTTTACCAGCTTTATGCGTGGGTCTTGTAGGAGTCTAACATTACCATGTAATAAGGATTGATTAAATATCATAATTGTAGCTGAATTGAAATGTGAATACTAAATATTCATAATCATTTAGAACATATATACCTCGGCATCTGGGAAAATTAGATCTGACGGCCATCCAACAAAGGATCCGACTGCTTCTCGCATCAACGTTGTCTCTGAAACAACGTCAGGTAATGGTAGAAGCGCGTCGGTATCTAATACAAGGTCAACCGAAACTTTCATATATCCCACCGGGAGGGGATTATGGTGAAGTAATTCACCCGAAGTGTTGTGCACTTTTTCCTTGCCAACCATGCGATAAGTTGGTGACGATAGATACAACTGACAAGGTGAAATGCCCTAAACCAATAATAAATGTTATTGTTAACGTGTATATGTGTCAAGTAAAAAAGTGCTATTTTAATTTCATAATAACATATATAATTACCTCGGGAAATTTCGGTTGACAATTGATACTAGCTCGATCACTAGTATCTTTTGCCTCGGAGGCGCACCTTTCCTCTCTATACCTTGCATTCTCGTTTTGTAGTTGGAGTACTTGTGCCCTTAACTCCGCCAAGGTCTCCATCACCTCTTTGTTGGTAGGATTTTTTGTTTTTGGTTTTTTATAAAATGACGACGGAGTCACACCAAAACCCTTACCCCTCACACGACCGGAATACTCAGGAACATTTAGTACTCGACTAAGTACGCTCCTGCAATCCTGGACCTCGGTTGAAGGTAAGGTTTGGGATAAAGTCTCCTGAAATATTATTAGAGGAGATTAAAAATGAATTATATGTCTAACAAAATTTTCGATATAATTAAAGAAATAATGTTACATATACTTACACATTCGTCATAAACATTTTGGACCGCTTCAACGACAGCCCCATCCTTCCCAACCCGAGCAGCCTTCCATAATACGTGCTCCGGAAGAGATATTGCGTCACTTTTCTCCTCGGCTAGCTACACATTGAATTAGATTATAAGATCATCAATTATAACATATTGTGACAATGTATAAGCTCATAGCATTTGAATATACTCACAATTCTTTGTTGTAACCGTGCATATCCCGTACGCCCTTTTTTGTACGGATACGCGGGTTTTGATGCCCTTTTCCGATTTTTGTCGCTTACTTCCTGGATAAAAAAGTTTAAGGCATATTAGAACCAAGTAACTTAACAATTGTATAATACCATAATTAATAGACATTACATGGAATTTTTCGGTTCTTCGTTTGGCGATAAAGTTATTCCATTCATTGGCTGAAATAATCTCGGTATACTTCATTGGCCGTTCTGCTTCAACAAATTTTCCTTCCTCATCCTTGAGAAATTTGTTGGACAAAAAGGATCGAAATCCTCGGAGTCTTTTTCCGGCCAATTGAATACAATATTTTTGCCGGCTTTCATCGATGTGAAAGGATCTCTAAAAAACATACACATGGAGTGTGTTATTATAAAGTAATATTATAACAATATATGGTCAACAAATAGTCAACAAAAAAAACATATAACAATATATGGTAAGTACCTGTATCTCGGACCATATTTTTTCTTTGCCAACCTTCAAGTCCGGACTTCTCCAATTATCACATGTAATCGGAATATGTTGTCGAACAAGGAAACCAATGTAACTTGCCAACATTGAACCGTTAGGCTCAATTAGTTGGTCTTCGGCACTCCAATGTACTTCAAATTTTACACCCTTGTCTCTTGCACGAATGATTGACTTCATAACAGTCAATCCTCGTTTGATTTCTTTTTCAACATTGTTACGTGATCCATTCGCGTCATGGGTATCGTCTTGGTTAGCCATTTTATCTGTAATATAGAAATGATTCAATAAGACCCAAGTAAGACAATGATTCAATACGTGAACACATTCATATACCTTCCATTTCTCTCATGTTACAACAATCTAAACTCTTTTTTTATCATTATTGAATACAAACTCACACACACCTACTGCATGCAAAAGACCAATGCAAACTTATGGTGTTTGGAACATGAACAAACTTGCATCCATAATCATCAAACTTCCAAGCACAAGCTCAAACACACTTCAAATGATATCAGTTTTCAATCAGAAATAAAAAACTCAGTTTGCCCTAAACAACATTAATCAACATAATGCACAAAATGTAAAACTAAGTTTAGAAAATGCCCTAATCAAACACATGAAGAAAGTGAACGGTAACGATGGAGAAGAGAAATACCTTCAAGGTGACGGTAACGATGGAGAAGAAAGTGAACAGTGACGGTGGACCAGGATAACTCAGTGAACGTGAACGCAGCAGTAGAAAAAGGCGACGGCGACGATGACGGTGAGGGAGGGAGAACGAATGGAGGACGAGAGTAATCGCAGTAGAGAGTAATCGCAGTAGAGAGAAAACCCAGTTACGTAAACGAAATAGCTTATAGAGAGGGAAAATAAAGAGACATGCAATATATGTTATAATTTTAATGTTTACTAAAGGGGACCTTAGAGGGCGCTTTTGTAAAAAAAGTGCCCTCTAAAGAGGGCCTAAGAGGGCGCTTCTGAAAGCGCTCTCTAAGGCTTTCCAAAAGCGCCTTCTAAACTGGAAATGTACATGGACTTAGAGAGCGCTTTTTTAAAAGCGCCCTCTAAGGGTAACCTTAGAGGGCGCTTTCACTAAAGCGCCCTCTATTGTTGTCCCTCCATTTCCTCATTATTATTTTTTTGGCTTCACTTTAGAGGGCGCTTTGTTACAAAAGCGCCCTCTAAAGGGGGCCTAAGAGGGCGCTTCTAAAAGCGCTCTTTAAGGCTTTCCAAAAGCGCCTTATAAACTGGAAATGTACATGGACATAGAGAGCGCTTTTTAAAAAGCGCCCTCTAAGGTTACTGTCATACGGTGAACTGGACTTTTTTGTGGTTTTAATCGCAATGTCGCGGTTAGCAAGAGTCGCCACCGACTTTTCTTTTATCCAATAAGGAAAGGTGGAAAAGAACAGGAAAAACCTTAATTTAGATTTTGGGTTCGGGAGGTACATTATACAAAGGGAAGGTGTTAGCACCCTTTGTATCCATGGTTATCCATGGGCTCTTAATTGCTCGATCACTTATATTATTTTTGTCTAAAAAAAAGTGTTTGTGAATTGTTTAGAAAAATTGTTTTGAAAAGAGAATTTAACTTTGTAATGATTCTTGTATGAATGTATACAAAGTGATTATCTCGTTTAGTTTTGAAAATTGTTTAGAAAAATATAACTCGGTAATGATTCTAGTATGAATGTATACCAAGTGGTGATTTTCTGAAGGTATTTTGAAAGGTGTGAGGTGTGAAAAAATGTTTTAGGTTGTGAGCCAGCAATTAAGAGTTATACCGACCCAAGGTCTTTATGAGTATTTCCTATCCTTATGAGGGTAAAACTGTCCTTATTATTGAGAAATAAGTAGTTTTATCCTTTGGATGTAAAAGGGTCATCGTAGGGTCATCGATTGGTCATTGAAGGCAACAGTTACGAGGATACCTTAGCATTCGAAGGGACTATCATCTTTTAACCGTAGGCAACATCGGAGGATCATTGAGGGACAAAGTTGTATATTCGAAGGCAACATCCGAGGGACTATAATTTATTTTATGATGATTTAACCGAAGGGTCTTTGCTAAGGGTATCCCCACGTTCGCGGGACATGACCGTAATATCGTAATCGTAAGGCAACAAAGAGAGGTCCAAGATCACTTATTCAAAGGCAAAGTTTTACAATTAATTATATAATTAGGATGAAACTCCACATTAAAATTATTAAAAATAATATATTAAAAAAAATTAATACATTAGAAATTAATACATTAAAAAATTAATTTAGGGTGAAACTCCACAAGGGTATCCCACAAATAAAGTGGAATACCTAGCCAATAACCTTTTCCTGGGATACGTGAACCTTTACGAAACTCAAAAAAAGAAACATGTTAGAACACCAAATCAGGGTGCAATCGAAGATTACACCGGAGAAATATCACAATAATAAATAGGATAGGATGAATAATGCATGGCTATGATAAAAACATAAAAAAAAAAAACAGACTAGAAGAATCAGGTACTGTCTCGTTCGCCTCTGCCTCGCCTAGCGAAGGCCACGGATTTTGAATTTGAAAACAGCCCCATGTTAGGAACTTTGAATTTTATGGCATTTTATCACAGGAATAACATGGTCAAACATTCAGGGTATTCAGTCATATTTAAATTCCCATACGAAAGCAAATTATATATCAACATTTAATCATGATGCATTATATATGTAGATATGGCCAATTGAAAGTATAAACAATAGAGATACGCAAACCTGTTTCCCAATTCAAGGTTGAAGGGATTGACCACTTGTAGTATCGGAATAAGTTAGGCAGCGGGAATTGGACGGCGATGGCTTCGGTGCAGATGGGCTGCCTTCAGGGTTTCTTTACTCTGAATTCTCCGGGTAGGCAGGGTTTCTATGCCAAAGTTTCTATCCGTCCTTCTCTGTTCTCTCTCTTTCTTTTTCCTCAAGGTTTTGTTCCAAGGAAACCTCAGAGTGTTTTGCTTCTCTTCCTTCTTTCTCCAGTGAATCTCCCAGTGTAAACTCCAAGTCTCTCCAAGTGTCCCTCCCCCTACTGAAACTTCAGTATTTATAGACTAATTTCGTGGGTAATGGGCTTGGAATGAGGGAGACCCAAGTCCAAAATAATTTGTTATATTTTATTTATATTATTTTAATTATTTAATTAATTAATTAATTAATTAATTAATTAATATTAATTAATTAAAAAAAATCTTTTTTTTTTTTTTTCGTTTTTTTTTCGTTTTTTTTTTTTTTTTTTTTTTTTTTTTTTTAAGAAAAATGTTGGGTAATTTTTGGGGTATGACAGCTGCCCCTGTTCAATATTCTTGAACCGAGAGAGTTAGGATGGCGTGTATGCCATTCGTGGTCTGGAGGTGGAAGATTATTGAACACTAGAATGCCCCAAAAATTTGCACTTGAGAATCGACAGTTGGTCTTGATGGAGATGGGCTTAAAGATGCCATCCGGGAGGTTTGATGACGAAAGCTTCAGATCGCGCCGTATATTAGGCCAATTTGAAGACATGGGTGCCACACTGGGTCGTACGTTAGACCGTATAATGAGTCATCCATTAGGCTGCCGACTTCGCTGGGGAGTCGGAGTGTGTCATACGCTGTTGGGGATAAAGGATCAGAATGGACCATATGCTAGATCGTATCTGAGTTGCAGAATGAGCCGTACGTTAGGCTGAATCTGATGACGAAAGGGGTAGTCGTACGTTAGACTACACTTCAGAAATGTACCGTATGTTAGGTAGCATCTGAGGGGATGGACATCCGAACGGGTCGTACGTTAGACCGTCGCAGAATGAGTCGTCTGTTAGGCCGCATCTGATGATGAAAGCGGTAGTCGTACGCCAGACTACACTTCAGAAATGTACCGTACGTTAGGTAGCATCTGAGGGTTGTAAGATCCAAACGGGTCGTACGTTAGACCGCGTTGGAGTTGCTGGAGTTCAGAATGGATCGTACGCTAGATCGTATCTGAGTTGCAGAATGAGCCGTACGTTAGGCTGTATCCGAAGAAGAAAGTAGTCGTACGCTAGACTACACCCCTGAACGTACCGTACGCTAGGCAGTATCCGAGGATTTGAAGGTCCAAATGGGTCGTACGTTAGACCGCATTGGAGTTGCTGAAGAAGTCATATGTTGGGCTGAATCAGAATGAACCGTACGTTAGGCTGTATCTGATAACCTGTATATGTTGTACTTGCAATAAATGTCTGGGATGGGCTTAAAGATGCCATCATTAGGAGGATATCGAAGTGTTGTCAGAATGAATGTTCCCATGAACTGTATTTGAAATATGTATCTAAATCTTGAATGTGATTGATAAAGGTGTCTGTCTGAATGAACCTTCTACTTTGACTATATCAGGAGGATAATTAACCTGCAAAGAAAAGTTAGCTTCATGCTATGTCATGATGTATGAGATGTTTCGTGTTATGCTAAAATAAATGCGAATGTTGTATGCATGCGTATGCTGTGAAATGATGTAATGAATGAGTTATGCGTATGAGAAGTTCTGCTTGGGGACTCTACTGGGGAAAATAAATCCCCATCTACTGATTTGAGACATTTGTGTCGATGACCCTTTCTCGGCTGGGGATGCTTGATTTCTGTCTGATGGTGGAAATATTCAGCAGAGTCGGGCTGGAGATGGATGAGATGATCAGCCTGTCTGGCGATGCCGACCTCTGTTGGGGAATAGCTGGCTGTGCCGGGGAATACTGCCAATTTCTTCTGGGAAAAATAGGCTTGCTGGGGAAGAGAATTGGTAGCAGATTCATTGGAAGCATGGTTAGACCTTATCCTCGATCCTGAAGTCTTGTAGTAATTGCTATTGCTATTCTATGCATGTATTTTGGTAAACATCAGTCATATTCAAATGCACATATTAATTCAAATTAAATCAATGGACATTTACGCAACCAAAACAGAAAAGTAAAAACAAAAGCATCCTTTGAAAGAAGGTTGTATTGATTTTGAAAGAAGGCCTATAAACAGGCAATTTGTGTACAAGGAGACAGAAATCCTAGTAAGAGGAAATTGTCGAAAACAAAGAGAAAGCTATGTGGAAGAAGTCCTATTGATTTTAAGTCTACTACTGTCATTATGTCTTCAAGCATCTCATCCCCTGCTGTCGGATGGAAGTGATTGGCTTGTTCAGTCCCTTGAACTTGGATGAAGTTGACTAAGAACGGGACATAGTCATACGCTTTAATCCCTAATTTTTGCCTGGACCGCCTTTTCAGGTTTTCAGTCCACCAGGATACCTTTTTTTGCCCAAGCCGCCTTTTCAGGTTTTCGACTTGCCGGGTGTACATTTTTTTTTATATATCCCTAATTTTTGCCCGAACCCTTTTGGTTCGCCGGGATGCCCTTACTTTTGCCTAGATACGTCGATCTAGCGGGTCTCTTTTATGCGTAGTATTTTTTAACTATGTCCGCGTTCACGGGATGTGGGAAGTCTTCACCATCCATTGTAGCGAGTATCATGGCTCCACCTGAGAATACCTTCTTAACTACAAATGGCCCTTCGTATGTGGGAGTCCATTTGCCTCTGGGGTCAGTTTGTGGTAGGATGATGCGTTTGATTACCAAGTCGCCAATTTGATACACTTGTCTCTTGACCTTTTTGTTGAATGCCCTGGTCATGCGCTTCTGATATATCTGCCCGTGACATACAGCCGCAAGTCTCTTCTCATCCATCAAATTTATCTGATCGAGTCGAGTCTGAATCCATTCATCTTCATCTAAGCCCGCCTCTTTCATGATTCTTAGAGAGGGAATCTGAACTTCCACTAGTAAGATGGCTTCCATTCCATAGACTAAAGAGAACGGAGTTGCCCCTGTCGTAGTGCGCACTGAAGTGCGATAACCGTAAAGAGTAAAGGGTAACATCTCATGCCAGTCTTTGTATGTTACTGTCATTTCTCGCATGACCTTCTTGATATTGTTAGCAGTCCCCACGGCGCCGTTCATCTTTGGCCGGTACGGAGAAGAGTTATGGTGTTTTATTTTGAACTGCGTGCAGAGTTCAGTAATCATCTTGTTGTTCAAATTAGTACCATTGTCAGTGATAACTCTTTCAGGAGACAACAGGTTTCTCAAATAGGTATTTGATAGAATCCATCTTAGAAGTCAATAAGGTGGTATGATTCAACATATACTGTCTTAGTCGGCGAGCAGCCCAGGCCAAAGCACAGCAAGCTTTCTCGGGCTGTGAGTATCTTGTTTCACAGTCGGTACCTTTTGCTAAGGCAGTATATGGCATGCTCTTTTCGACCAGACTCGTCATGTTGCCCCAACACACCTCATTGAATTTTCTAACACGGTCAAATACGTAATTAAAGGTCTTCCTTCAACTGGTGGCATCGGAACTGGAGGTTCTTGGCGATATTTCCTGATTTTGTCATAAGCTTCTTGGCATTCATCATTCCATACCATCTCTTGATTTTGTCTCAGTAATTTGAAGATGGGTTTGCAGGTAGCAGTCAAGTGTGGAATGAATCGGGCAATGTAATTCGAGTGCCCCAAGAAACCTCTGACTTCTTTCTTGTTTATTTCAGTACCCAGATTTACAATTTCAATTGATTCCTCATGCGGCTGTATAGTCTTTTCTTCTCGCAGTAGTCGGGCAAGTTCTCCAGGGACTTCACAATCTTCCTCGCTTCCATCCTCGGCTTGGTAGATCGGATTTTCAAAGTCATAATGAACAGTAGCAGAGTCATTACCAACAGGATCCAGAGTGGATATGGATCGGCAAATTGTTACGTGAGTGTGTGCAAGAAACATAGCTTGTTTGAAAAATGACAGGAAAGATAAAGAGCGCAATATTTGAATGCAAAAAGTCCATTGATCTATTGAATATGAATATGCTTATGAAAATGACAAACCCCTAACAAATTAGCCATTGTGCCTTGGGCATAGACACAATGCTTTAAGAAGTTTGATTGTAAAAGAAAATTAAAATTTGCAATTCTAGAATAAACAATAACAATTACTCCTGACTAAAGGAAATCGGGATAATGTCTTCAGTCTTCCAATTGTTGAGTCCGTCACCAATTGTTGGGAAAATCCAGCTATCCAAGTCGCAATCACTATCAGCATCTTCCATAGCATTAATCTGATTTTTGACTATCTTTCCAGAGTTAAACCCCAGGCCAGCTTTATCAGACTTGTACGGTACATTGATCAGTTGACCCCAACCAGCACGATCACCATTTTCAATCGCGGCTTGAGCATCTTTCAGAGAGATCATGACAGGGGGAGCACGAACAACCTTGGGCACAAGGGGAGTTGGCTTAAGGACAGGACTGGGTGGAGGAACCACTTCAAATGACTGAGAAGGAGTCTCAAAGAATTCACCATCCATCTCGACGTATTTGAAGGCTTGCACACTACTGACAATATACTCTTCTTCTCCACATACAGTGACAACCATGCCTGCTATTGGATACTTCAGCTTTTGATGAAGCGACGAAGCTACCGCACCTGCCCCATGGATCCAAGGGCGCCCCAACAAGCAGGAGTAGGCGGGACGAATGTCCATCACGTGAAAGGTAGTGTTGAAGACTTGAGGTCCTATCTTGATAGGGAGAACCACTTCACCATAGACAACACTCTTCGCACCATCGTAAGCACGCACCACAACATCACTAGGTTTCAGTTCAATGCCTTTGTAGTCAAATTTATCGAGTACAGCTTTCGGGAGCACATTCAAGGAAGAGCCGTTGTCGATCAACACGTGAGAGCCAGGGTGATCCCCTCACACTCGATGGAGATATGCAGAGCTTTATTGTGATTCTTTCCTGCTGGCGTCAGGTCAGCATCGGAAAAGCCTAGGCCATTGTCAACAGTCAAATTAGCAACATAATGTTCGAATTGATCGACGGATGTTTCTTGAGGCACATGAGCGGTCTTCAAGAATTTCATCAATGCATTGGCATGGGATTCGGAGGATAATAACAAGGACAACATTGAGATTTTAGACGGAGTATGCCCCAATTGTTCCACTACATCAAAATCGCTCTTACGGATGATTTTCAGCATCTCTTCCATTTCCTGTTTGGCAACATCTTCAGAAGTAACTTCGACCGATGTCCCTGACTGAGGAGGATTGACTGGTCTTTTTCCTCGAATTTCGGGAGCGGGAGGTGAGATTTCTGGGGAGTAGATCCTTCCACTTCGAGTAACTTTACTAGTCCCCACCATATCATTAGGATTAGCAGAACTACCAACTTGCTTTATGCCATGGATGTAAACGTCGCCTCCATAGTTCCACGGAATAGCTTTGCTGGAGGAATATGGCACGGGGCCAGGTGCGGTAATAATCAGGGGAGCCACTTTGGGCTCAGCGGTAATCTTCACAGGCACTCTAGTAGCGGTAATCTTCACTGGAGCTTTGGACCTAGCAATCACAGATACCTCTTCAATAGAGTTGTCCACCTTAGGAACCCTTTCAAATAGAATTGTACGATCATCCATCAGCCGTTGAATGCCGTTCTTCAACTTCAAACAATCATTGGGTCGGAGTACACAGAGATCGCAATCTTCAGCACAACCTGGAAATAAACCAGCTTGCAATAAATTCTTCTTAACGATCAGGAGAGGAGATGCTAAATCAGCAACGTTAGTAACGTGAGAATTGTCGTCCACAACATTAACATTCTGGTCATGATTAGGCATAGGTGCTGTGATGACATTGGGGGTCGCCGGAGGATCAAATTCAATTTCTCCAGCGTCGATCATATCCTGAATCTTGTTCTTCAACAACCAGCAATCATTCGTATCATGCCCGGGGCTATCGGAGTGATAGGCACACCTGGCGTTGGGATTATAACGAGGAGAAGTAGTGTTGGGATTTGCAGGAGGGCCTCTGAGGGTAATCAAATTGGCCTTTAACATACTCTGCAGTGCTTGGGTTAAAGTCATATTGATCTTGGTAAACTGTCTTCTCGACCTGTCTTGTCTGTGCTGGAAGTTCTGAGATGGCGGTGCGGCAATTGTAACTGCCCCAATAGTATGGTCACGATTCTTCTTGTTATGCTTCCTCTCACTGTACACAGCATTTGATTCATTCTTTCCCTGATAGGACTTTTTGGTGCTTGCAGAAGTAGCTGCCTGTATCTTTCCACTTCGAATGCCGCTTTCAACCCGTTCACCTGTCAAGATAAGTTCAGTGAAACCTGACGAGGAACTTCCCAGTAGATGGCTGTAGAATGAGCCAGTCAGTTCACCCATGAACATGTCCACTAACTCTCGATCAGTCATAGGGGGTTTGACTCTGCCAGCCAAATCTCTCCACTTTTGAGCATATTCTTTGAAACTTTCTTTAGAGCCCATAGTCATATTTTGTAGCTGTAGCCGAGTAGGCGCTAACTCAGAATTATACTGGTAGTGCTTGTAGAAAGCTGTTGCTAAATCAGTCCATGCGCGGATGTTAGAGCTCTCAAGCTGATAATACCACTCTAACTGTGTGCCAGACAGACTCTCTTGGAAGAAATGGATCCACAGTTTCTTATCAGTAGTGTGCGGCTGAATCTTTCTCACATAAGCCCTTAGATGCATCTGAGGACAAGAGGCACCATCATACTTAGTGAAAATGGGAACCTTGAATTTGCGGGGAATGACCACATCAGAGACTAGACCCAAGTTTTCGAAATCCAGACCGGGCACTTTCTGCCCCTCCATAGCTAGCATACGTTCTTCCAGCAACTTGTACTTATCATCCTTCGGAGAGTACTGTTCATGTTCATAATCTTCATCGTCGTCCTCAGAATTGACGAGATTAGGATTCTCATCTTCCGAATCATTCTCGGTCTCTTCTTCTGAATCCTTCGGAATTCTAATCTTGACACCTGTAACCTGTCCCTTAAGCCTTCTCCCCGGGTTGATGTAACCCACAGGTTTCTGGTCCTTCTTCTTCTCCATCAAAAGAGCTTTCAGTTCTTCCTGCCCCTTAGATAAGCTCAGCATCATTTCCTGGAATTGAGCATTCTGGGCCTGGAGATCTTTGACAGTTTGTTCGAGAGCCATTGTTCAATCTGTTTGAATCTGCTGGAATCTGTTTGATAGGAAAATCGTGAGAACACTGATCCTTTAGAATACCTGTTATGCGATGCAATGCAATGTATGAAATGTTTTCAAGGACTTTCGGGATTTAACTTTGCATAAACTAACAAAAAGAGCTTTTTTTTTTTTTTCTCTTTTGTTTTTGCTTTTGTTTGTTTTTTTTTAGCAGAGTTAAATCCCTAAATCCTTGAAATGGTTAGTACAATGCCATGATGTTATGATGTTATGATGTTATGTTGTTAGATAAATAACAAGCACAAGCAAGTCACACAACAATCATTCCTAGGTTTTAAGGCTTGCGTGAGTTCCATAGGTAAATACCCTCCCCACTGAAGTTTGGTTGGTTCAACCTGTCTTAGAATAGTAACCGGGTTCTAGAAGGATCTCAAATCATTGACCTTTCCTTAAGTCCACTTCAGTGCAACACCAAGTGGTTGACCGAAGCTTCCCTAAAGTCCAATCTCAAAGAGTGTAGTATCGAGTCTCAACCAACTCCAGTCGGAACCGAAGCCAGTTATCTCACTACTTTCTAATGGCCAGGATGAGTCAATTAGGGTTCTAAAGGTCTGGTTAATGCTTTTATGACACCACGCGAATGCCAAATATTTCCTCAACTAACATGAGGAACATCAGGACATCCAAAGTGCCACATTAACCGTAGCCATCATTTTGACCATTCCAGTATACGCCGGACAGTCGCGATGATCTCTTGCTACTTACCTAAGGTACACTAGATCCGGGTGTAGGATCTTTCACTCAAGCATAACATACCCAAGCAACCCCTTAAAAATAAATCAGACAAATTGAATAAGTGATCTTGTTTTTAAGGTAACCTCTCTTTTTAAGGTCCCCAGCAGAGTCGCCAGTTCTGTCATACGGTGAACTGGACTTTTTTGTGGTTTTAATCGCAATGTCGCGGTTAGCAAGAGTCGCCACCGACTTTTCTTTTATCCAATAAGGAAAGGTGGAAAAGAACAGGAAAAACCTTAATTTAGATTTTGGGTTCGGGAGGTACATTATACAAAGGGAAGGTGTTAGCACCCTTTGTATCCATGGTTATCCATGGGCTCTTAATTGCTCGATCACTTATATTATTTTTGTCTAAAAAAAAGTGTTTGTGAATTGTTTAGAAAAATTGTTTTGAAAAGAGAATTTAACTTTGTAATGATTCTTGTATGAATGTATACAAAGTGATTATCTCGTTTAGTTTTGAAATTGTTTAGAAAAATATAACTCGGTAATGATTCTAGTATGAATGTATACCAAGTGGTGATTTTCTGAAGGTATTTTGAAAGGTGTGAGGTGTGAAAAAATGTTTTAGGTTGTGAGCCAGCAATTAAGAGTTATACCGACCCAAGGTCTTTATGAGTATTTCCTATCCTTATGAGGGTAAAACTGTCCTTATTATTGAGAAATAAGTAGTTTTATCCTTTGGATGTAAAAGGGTCATCGTAGGGTCATCGATTGGTCATTGAAGGCAACAGTTACGAGGATACCTTAGCATTCGAAGGGACTATCATCTTTTAACCGTAGGCAACATCGGAGGATCATCGAGGGACAAAGTTGTATATTCGAAGGCAACATCCGAGGGACTATAATTTATTTTATGATGATTTAACCGAAGGGTCTTTGCTAAGGGTATCCCCACGTTCGCGGGACATGACCGTAATATCGTAATCGTAAGGCAACAAAGAGAGGTCCAAGATCACTTATTCAAAGGCAAAGTTTTACAATTAATTATATAATTAGGATGAAACTCCACATTAAAATTATTAAAAATAATATATTAAAAAAAATTAATACATTAGAAATTAATACATTAAAAATTAATTTAGGGTGAAACTCCACAAGGGTATCCCACAAATAAAGTGGAATACCTAGCCAATAACCTTTTCCTGGGATACGTGAACCTTTACGAAACTCAAAAAAAGAAACATGTTAGAACACCAAATCAGGGTGCAATCGAAGATTACACCGGAGAAATATCACAACAATAAATAGGATAGGATGAATAATGCATGGCTATGATAAAAACATAAAAAAAAAACAGACTAGAAGAATCAGGTACTGTCTCGTTCGCCTCTGCCTCGCCTAGCGAAGGCCACGGATTTTGAATTTGAAAACAGCCCCATGTTAGGAACTTTGAATTTTATGGCATTTTATCACAGGAATAACATGGTCAAACATTCAGGGTATTCAGGCATATTTAAATTCCCATACGAAAGCAAATTATATATCAACATTTAATCATGATGCATTATATATGTAGATATGGCCAATTGAAAGTATAAACAATAGAGATACGCAAACCTGTTTGCCAATTCAAGGTTGAAGAGATTGACCACTTGTAGTATCGGAATAAGTTAGGCAGCGGGAATTGGACGGCGATGGCTTCGGTGCAGATGGGCTGCCTTCAGGGTTTCTTTACTCTGAATTCTCCGGGTAGGCAGGGTTCCTATGCCAAAGTTTCTATCCGTCCTTCTCTGTTCTCTCTCTTTCTTTTTCCTCAAGGTTTTGTTCCAAGGAAACCTCAGAGTGTTTTGCTTCTCTTCCTTCTTTCTCCAGTGAATCTCCCAGTGTAAACTCCAAGTCTCTCCAAGTGTCCCTCCCCCTACTGAAACTTCAGTATTTATAGACTAATTTCGTGGGTAATGGGCTTGGAATGAGGGAGACCCAAGTCCAAAATAATTTGTTATATTTTATTTATTTATTTATTTTAATTATTTAATTGATTAATTAATTAATTAATTAAATTTTTTTTTTTTTCGTTTTTTTTTTTTTTTTTTTTTTTTTTTTTTTTTTAGGAAAAATGATGGGTAATTTTTGGGGTATGACAGTTACCCTTAGAGGGCGCTTTCAATAAAGCGTCCTCTATTGGTGTCCCTCCATTTCCTCATTATTTTTTCGCTTCACTTTAGAGTGCGCTTTGTTACAAAAGCGCCCTCTAAAGTGCGCTGTCTATTCCAATAGTATGCTCCTTATTTTTTCTCTTCACTTTAGAGTGCGCTTTTGTAATAAAGCGTCCTCTAAGGGGCGCTGTCTATTCCAGTTTTTGGCGTAGTGAGGACATCATTGGAATAAAATGGATATTCAAAAACAAGTTTAATGATCAAGGAAAAGTGGTCAAAAATAAAGATATACTTGTGGCTCAAGGCTACTATCAGCAAGAATGTATAGATTTCTCTGAAACCTTTACACCTGTCGTAAGGTTAGAGGCAATCAAGTTACTTATTTCCTATGTTATTAATCATAATATTATTTTATACTAAATGGATGTTAATTATGCATTTTAAATGAAGTTATTTTTGAAGAAGTGTATGTCAAACAATCACTTGGATTTGAGGATTCAATCCACCCATATCATGTTTTCAAACTTAAAAAATCACTTTATGGACTAAAACAAGATCCTAGATCTTGGTATGAGAGACTGAGTAATTTTCTGTTAGAAAATGGTTTTCAAAAAGGGTAAGTAGACACTACTGTCGCATCTCAAAAAATATGATACTTCGCGGAGTGTTCGTAGAAAAATTGATTTGAACAGAGTCACCATAAAACTTTATTTATTCCTAAAAGAAGGAAAGGGAAAATACCAATAAAACTCTTTACAAGAAAAATAAAATGGTTATCGCAACCAAATTTAGGTTCGGGAGTCGGTTACGTAAGGAAAAGGTATTAACACTCATCACGTCTGTTATACTCAACAGGAACCTTTTAGTTAGATTTGAGATTGAATGTTAGCTATTGTTATTTGTTTTCTTCGAATGATAAAAAATGCAAAAGGAAAATAAAAAGGATTGCAAAAAGTTTTCATTAGGGTGCTTAACGAGATTGCGGGTCTCGCTTCTACGTATCCTCAGGTATAATGAGGAATTTAAAGCTATGTAGTTATGTGTAGAAAACTATATGTTAGCTGATTGTTTTTAAAGAGTGTTACTTTAAAAATTTCGAGTGATTAAACATTTGCTTGCTGCTCGCTCTTTAAGGCGAAACCCTTTGTTTGTTTCACCTTGAAATGGATAAAGCATACTCGTTTTTGAAAATGTTTTTTTAATATTTTTTTTAATATTGTGTCTGACAAGATTTCAAAATCTTGCTCCTACGTATCTCTAGGTACTATGAAGATTTCAAGGCTACATAGTTATTGGTAACAAAGAACTATTAGGTTTATTACTTTTAAGGAGTGATCCTTTAGACATATCGAGTGACTAAACTTTTGCTTGTTGCTCGCTCTTGGAGGCGAAAGCCTTTGTTTGTTTCACGTCGATATGGATAAAGCATACTCATTTCTTAAAAAAGGTTTTTGAAGTTGTGCAAGAGCGGAAAACAAGTTTGATGTGTTCGTGTCATGGCAGGAAAAATTACAGACTCACCACCATGTTTTATTCACCCTTAAAGAATAGGGAAAATAATGATAAAATCCTAAAGTAAAAGGATAAGACGGTCATCACAAACGAATATGGGTTCAGGAGTCAGTTAAGTGAAGGAAAGGTGTTAGGCACCTCTCACCTAAATTATACTCAATGAGAACCTTCTCCAGCTTAGGGTTTAGTGTTGTCGTCTAAGGGAATGGTTGCATGCATCACTTCTATTTCTTGCTTTAATGTTTTATTTATCTATTTATAAAGGAAGAGATTTGTATAATGAAAAGAATTAGTTAAAGTTAGTGGACTCACCAAGGCTTCGTGGTCTTATGTCTACGTATTCTCATTAAGTGATGAAGAAATCAGAGTCCTCGTAGTTCATAGTTTTTTGGTTGGTTAATTTTATAGAATGATGTAAGATCACCTTCGAGCGATAAACATATGCTTGTAACTTGCTCACAAAGTTGAGGCTTAAGCTTATTTCTTGTTCGTATTTAAGGGACCAGATCATTATTCTTTTTGAAAAAAAGTCTTGGTTTTTATTAAGTTAGATAAAAAAAAGATTTGATTGGTTCGTTGTTTTTTATTTCTTTTGTTTTTTTATTAATTGAGAAGATAAGTGTAAAAGAAAAGAGACATGTTTTTTTATTAATATTTTTAATATTTGAAACTAAATAAAAATGATTTTTTGTGTGTGATTTTATGGCCTAATTAGAAAACTAAAACTAATTTAAATTAAACCCTAATCAAACTATATTAAAATCAAAGCCTAATTAAACTAAATAAAAATACTAAGAACTAATTAGGATTATGAAACTAAAAAAAATTAATTAACTAATTTAAAATAAAATTAAATTAAAACACATAATAAAAGAAATAATAAAACATGAAAATAGACATGGGGTGTTAAAAATAATCGGGTTGGTTGTTACTAATATGTATTTTTTTTATAAAAAATTATAACTAAAAAATAGAACTAAATGAAACTAAAAAAACTAAAAAACAAGAAAGAAGAAAAACTACATTATATTTGTTAAAAATAAATGATTTGGATTAAAAAGACTCATAAAACAATAAAGACTAACAAGCAAGGTGGTCATGAACCATAACAATAAATATCATAGCCAAAGTTCAAACAAGAATTTGAATATGCAAACAAATCAAAATTTAAAACTCGAATTCACGTCAAAGCAAATGAAGTTACCAACCTGGAGTGTCGTGACCACAATAAGTTGCTTACTCCCTTCTTTTCTTTCTCTTCTTTGTGCTCTTCCTTTTCTCTTTCGGTGCAGGATTTTCTGCTCAGATTGATGAAGGCTTTATAATTTAGTTATTGTTGTTCTTTAGTGTGAAAAACAATAATTTTAGGGACTGAATTTGTGAATTGTGGATGATGAAAAAAATGTATAAAAGAGGTATATTTATAGATGAATTTTAGGTCAAAAATGTATGTCTGATTCATCTATTCCTTACAAGATTTGTATATTAAAATTTGATTAATATCTTGGTGAGCAAGTTTATGAATTTGGATGAATTTGTGACTTTTTTCAATCTTCTGTCTCAATTTGTGCAGGATTTGATTCTTCCTTTGTTTGATTTTGGAGATTTTTTTTACTTTGACTATTTTAAGCATAAAAATAATTATGACAAAATAAAAAAATTAATTAAAAAAAACCTAAAAGTAAAAAATGAAAATACTACTTAAATAATAAAAACAAAGCAACGTTTAATTTTTTGACTTTTTAAAAATATTTTTTTAGATAAATTAACCAATAATAAAAAATAATAATCTAAATCTAAATAAATATAATAATATAATTCCAAATATAATTTAAAAATTAAATCCATAAATAAAAAATTAAATAAAATTATGTTAAAACAAATAATAATAGTAAAAATACAAATATTTTTTAAACTTGAAAATAAAATAATAATGATGCTAAAATAAAATACTATTAATAATAAAAGAAAAATAAATCTAATAATAGTAATGACGATATAACAATAAGCAAAATATTACTACTATTAATAATAATAAATATATACAAATTTTAATCCTAATAACTAAATAAAATAAAACTAATCCTAATAATAAAAAAAATATAGAAAATATGATAAAAAAGGAAAAATATGGAGGGACGTGGGATTTGAAATCCTCACATCTTTCTTTAACTACAAAATGAGTTAACTCATTCATTCTAGATAAAATGCGACTAAAACCCATATAATAGTAAAATGTCTAGACAAAATTGGGATATGATAGCTGCTCTTATTTAATTACACTTCGACTCGAAAGTACGAAAGAAGAAGTCTTTGCACGTTCATGGTGGGGAATAATTAAATATCAGAAGGTCCTAATTTTGTCCCTTGAGAGAAAAAATGTATGAATGACTAACTTTGCTAAGGATATGCGGGCACACACCCATCCTAAGTTAGAATTGTACCTTCAATTTTGATTTGATGATGATCCATCGGGTAGGACCAGAGCGAAACGAGTCCTCTATTTAGATTCAACAAGGACGTCAATGAAAACAGGATGAACAAGTGTCATGGAAGAGGCTATAAAAAAGAGGTATTCTGGACGGGACAGAGAAATGTGACATTCTGTACGGGCAAGAGAAATGAGACATTCTGAACGAGACCAGAGAAAATGAGATATTTTGGTTGAAACATGTGGTCCACCATCTGAAACTCAGCCTTTTTCTTAGGTGGGACTTTGATATTTTTGTTCATGGAACTGTAGTCAAACCATACAACCTTCATATTCCCTTTTAAGACATCATTCAACGTATCTGAAATGTTATTCTTTTTATGTATAAATTATGGCATATTTTCAAGTTTGAACTTTAACAATGTGACTTCTTCTTCCAGATCTATAATGGTTGAGTCAACTTCTTTTTTTCAAGGGGTGGAACACTTATGGTATTCTTTTAATTCTCTTATCTCAAGCAATATTGTTTTCATTCAGTGAGTAGCTCTCTATATGTTTTAGCAAATTCTTCTGCTGAGATTTCTTCAACATTAGACTCATTGCATGAGTCATACTTTCCAGTAAAGGCTATCACTTGTCTATTTCTTCTTCATCATCAAATTCAAACCAGATGATTGATAATCCCCTTTTTTGATTCAATATAAAAGTAGGACATTCAACTTTAGTGTGACCAAACCCTTCATATTCATAGCATTATGTTTCTTTGCCTCTATTAGGTTTGTCTTCATCTCTGTTCTTCCTTTATGGACTAATTTCAGACACCTTGTTTAGGACATTTATCATCTACTTTCTATCCATATCTTTTAGAGCATTATTAAACTTTTTTTCAACTTAGGCTATAACATCTGAAAAGTTTTCTTTAATATCCTTCTCACCTTGATCTTTATCTTTATCAATGTTGGATATAAAATCAATACTTTTTTCTTCTTTTATGATCTATCACTTATATCCATCTCAAAGGTTTGTAAAGAGCCAATGAATTCATCATTTTTGATTTTGCTTAAGTCTTAATATTCTTCAATGATTGTAACCTTCATGTCAAACTTCTTAGGTACAAACCTTAATATCTTTCTAACCAACTTCCCTTCAAACATCTTCTCTTCCAAGGCAAAGAACTTGTTAGCAATATCACGAAGATGAATGTGGAATTCATATAAAATTCATCTTCCATCATTCTCAAAATTTTAAACTTTGTTCTGAGGAGATGTAACCTTGACATACACACTTTGGAAGTGCCTTCATGAGAAGTCTTGAGAAATTCTCAGGCTTTCTTAGCTTTAGTACATGTGTTGATTATTCTAAATATGTTCTTGTCAACACCATTAAATATATCATTCAAGACTTTGTTGTTTCCAAGAGCTTCATCATCTCCATACTTTGACCAATCAACTTTAGGTTTCAAACTTGTTATACCATCTTATGCAGTGATTACATGATATTTATAACCTTTAATCATAACCTTCCAAGTCTTATTGTCAATGGATTTGAGAAAATCAACAATCATAGATTTCCAATAATCATAGTTGGTTCCATCCAATACAGGTGGTCTATTGATTGATCCCCCATCTTTTATTCGCTTCATCTGAGCAGAAGTTATCTTCCCTAGAGCTCACCTAACAAGCTAGGATGACTGCTCTGATTCCAATTGAAAATTTGTTCCTTAAGGGACAAATGTCGAACACGATGCTCTAGCAAAAGGTGTAACATGATACACTAGAAACAAAATACTAACTAGTAATAGACGATGGAGCAAGAAATTAATAAATAACATAATCAAATTGTTTACCCAATTCAGTGAAACTACACCTACGTCTGAAGGAATGAGTCCATAACCCAAGAAAAGATATTCATTATTAGTAGTTTAGTACATTTAGACTTACAAGCAACAATAAATCCTATGTTATTCAATGCCTCTTCCTAACACTACCCAATGACTTTCTATTTATAGCCTCCCCTTAAATATGAGAACCTACTCACTTTCTTCTCTACCATAATCCTAGTGAGAGGGGAAAATAACTATTAAACCCTAATGATCAGCTTCAATCTTCACAAGATAAAATATATTGAAAGTTACAACTCTACTAGACAAACCTTATATGCCAAGTTATTGAAACATAAAGGTGTACATAAATAATATTGATTACAACTCAACTAGATAAACCTTCCATTTCAAGTTACTGAAACATAGAGCGTACATAAAAATTCAACATTAATCCTCTAAGGGCATTAGCGTGAATACATGACACAAAACCTAGATACTTTAAGATCTTCAATGTGAGTGCTTGTTTTTTAATGTAGGTATGAGCTCCTTATATAGCGATGTAACTCTGGGTTTTTCTCCTTGAATAATATCTTTGAATTCGTTCATAATTAATGTAGAATATGTTGGATATTTGATTTGCTCATTTAATATCTTAAACAAGATATAATTTGTTTTTAATTCAAATTCAAATTTAAATGTTCATTTAAATCAGAATTTAACTTCATACAACTATAAAACAAATCATATAATCATATTGTTAAATTAATAATAATAAAATCTTTGACCAATCTTCTACAAATCTCGCTCCAAAATGCATCATTCTGGCGCCTATTGTACAAGGCTCACATGTCGTACCAACATGTTGGAGCATCACACCGAACATGTGTCATTTCTACAGCTTCATACAACGTTAGAAAGCTAGATCAATCTTGAACACTTGGACACTTCTTCAAGTCATTATTTTGCTAAAATGCAGTCAATCCAAATGGACAGTCCAATAGAAACAACAACAAAACTTAGTGGTGAATTTAAAATAAAAATTTATCATTCTTTTCTAATTTTTTGTCGCTATTTTAAAATTGTATAATGTATATATTATATTATCTTCACATCTTTAAGTTTTTGGATTTTTTTCGAGTGAAACATGAATTAAAAATAAATAAGAAAAACTCAATTTGATCTTTTGAGGCTTAACTAGATTTTGACCCCTTAACTTAATTATTATTTTTTATATTAGTCTTTTATTTAATAAATATTACTATTAGGTCTCACAAATACATCTTCATTGGTCAAAGTGGTAATTTCGGTTAGTTTTTGACATAAAACGTTAAGTTTTAATGACATGACACTAGAGGTGTCAACCTATGTTATATGACATAAAATCTTGAGTTTGACACACCAATTTAAAAATATTATTATTAAAATTAAAATTAAAATTTTATTTTATTTTCTTACTCTTCATCTTCAACCTTCAATCTTTTTAATCTTATTCATCATCAACTTTATCAACAAAAATTATCTCTTACTTTTTCTTCTATATTTTCTCTAGTATACAAATTGAATCTTGAACTTAAATGTAAAGTGAAATATAAATGTTTTGTAATTTTATTCCTCCTTCTTTAACTTAAATAAAAAATACAAATAAAAATAAAATCCAAAATACCCGAATGGTTTTATTTGATTTTGTGTTGTTGTTACTATATATGTTTTGATTTTGTTTTTGTGTGATTGTAGTGATTTTGGTGGTGTCAGTAGAGAGAACATGGAAGAAGTAAAAGATAGAGATTTTGGGTAAACTTGATGATGAACAAGATGAAGAAAATTGAAGTTTGAGATGGAGCAGAGTTATTAATCCCGGATAGTGGAGCGAAACGGTCGACCTAAAAAGTGGGATAACGGAATAATTACATGAATAATATATAATATATATATATATATATTATATATATATATATATATATATAATATTATATATATATATATTATATATATATATATATATATATATATATATATAAATGAATAGTCAAGGATAAACAACTTATTTTTAAGAGAATTTATTATTATTATTACTATAAGTGATTATGTAAAAAAAATGTAATGTTAATCCTCATGCAAGTTATTATTATTATTATTTAAAGAAAATTAATATTATTACTATATTTTAGTGATTCATTTAAAATAAAAATTATTATAGGATGTGTAAGCTATTAGTAGCTGATAATATACAGTTGTAGCCGGTAATCTCATTGGGTTTTGAAAAGATATTTTGACTTTTCAACCCTCTTTTAGTGTACTAGTACAACTGTAATCACTTTATTATTAAATATTCATTTTTCTCTTTCATCTCATTTTTTCGGATCTGATTCTCTTTCTTCTCCATCTCATCTTCTTCTCTTTTTTCTCCATCGACGACGCATGTAAGTTTTCATCTCAAAAGTTGATCAAATCCGCTTTGGGGTGGCAAAACGGGCTCGGCCCGCTAGGCATGCCCGTTTTGCCCGCACTTTTGTGCGGGGCGGGCCAAGGATTTAAGCCCTCACCCTCAAATGTGTCCGCCCCGTCCCGCCCCATTTTTTTCGCGGGCTTTTGCGGGCACGTGTATTTACATAAATTTTTGCAATTTTAGGCTTAAAGAGTGTAGTGCCCGCGGACTTTCCCCGCCCCGCCCTCACTTTTTTGCGGGGCGGGTCTAAGTTTTAGGCCCACATCCTCAATTATGACCGCCCCGTCCCGCCCCGTTTTTTTGCGGGCTTTTGCGGGGCGGACCTAAACGGGGTGGGCATGCCCGTTTGCCACCCCTAAATCCGCTTGGACCAATAGAGAACCGCTTCGACCGGGGTGCGACTCGTGACCCGCGATACGCGTTTGTGGCGAAATCGCCCGCATTTTCAAACGCCGCTCCGCTCCCGTCTTCTCACGCGGTGGGTAACCGCTCCGGCCGAACCGCCTAGGATCGCACAGTTCGTGGCCATGATTGATAACTCTGAGATGGAGAAGAACTTGATTTTTGTTAAAGCTAGAGTTTTTAGTGATTTGATTAGTGACCCAAATAGATTTATTTGATTTTGTGTTGTTGTTAATATATGTGTTTTATTTTTGTTTTTGGTGTGATGGTAGTGATTATGGTGGTGTTAGTTTAAAGAAGATGGAAGAAGAAGTATGGGATGGAGATTTTGGGTTAAATTTTTGATGAAAAGGACACTACTACAAAATATCTATTTCGTAACATCATCTTATTGTTGGGGAGTCTAGGAGAGTCTGAAGCATCAATGAGACGAATGGTTCAAGACCACAAGAGAGGAAGACGTCACATCTCAACCCAAAACTTTAAGGTGTTAGGTAAATGTGTTATCTCTCTTATAAATCCAACATTCCACACATTCATAGACAATGTGAAACTTTAACCACTCACACTTGCACACAACATTCTCCATCTCTTTCTTCTCTATCTCATTTTCTCCTCTTTTTTCTCCATCGACGACGCCTGTAAGTTTTCATCTTAGAAGTTGATCAAATCCGCTTTGACCAACAGAGAACCGCTTCGACCGGGGTGCGACCCATGACCCGTGATCCGCGTTTGCAGCGAAATCGCCCGTATTTTCAAATGCCGCTCTGCTCCCGTCTTCTCACGCGGTGGGTAACCGCTCCGGCCGGACCGCCCGGGATCGCACAGTTCGTGGCCACGATTGATAACTCTGAGATGGAGAAGAACTTGATTTTTGTTAAAGCTAGAGTTTTTAGTGATTTGATTAGTGACCCAAATAGATTTATTTGATTTTGTGTTGTTGTTAATATGTGTGTTTAATTTTTGTTTTTGGTGTGATGGTAGTGATTGTGGTAGTTTAAAGAAGATGGAAGAAGAAGTATGGGATGGAGATTTTGGGTTAAATTCTTGATGAAAAAGACACTACTACAAAGTATCTATTTTGTAACATCATCTTATTGTTGGGGAGTCTAGGAGAGTCTGAAGCATCAATGAGACTAATGGTTCAAGACCACAAGAGAGGAAGACGTCACATCTCAACCCAAAACTTTAAGGCGTTTGGTAAATGTGTTATCTCTCTTATAAATCCAACATTCCACACATTCATAGGCAATGTGAAACTTTAACCACTCACACTTGCACGCAACATTCTCCCCTACAAATGTGAGTCCCCCACATCCTATAACAGGATCCAACACCGGATCTAGCTCCCGCTCCCCCACAAAGCCAAACCACGGAACTCATCTCTTATGGATCAAGAAAAAATGTTATACAAAACTTATTTTTTCACTTCCTCTTCATATTTCAGGTACGTGAGTCGTTTCTATCTTTTATGTTATGACTTGTGATATTTTTTAAAGATTTTGTTGGGATATGTTAATGTTTTTGTTGAGATATTTTCTATGTTGTCATTTTTGTATAAATCGTTTGTTATTGAATGTGTTATTGTGAATGTTATTGTTTAGGTATATTTATGTTTTTGTTAAGCTCGTTTATGTTGTTCTATGTATTATTATGAATGTTATTGTTTAGGTATATTGATGATTTTGTTTAGCTCATATATGATAGAAGTTGTATATTATTGTTAAGGTATGTTATTGTTGGTAAAAGTTGTATGTTGTTGATAAAAGTTGTATGTTGTTTAAGGTAAGTTATTGTGAATGTGTTATTGTTAATGTTTTTTGTATTTCTAATGATATACCATGTACGTTGCAGATTTCATTATATTGATCAATTAACTTGTTATAAAATATGAGTTTATTATATCATATTGAGTGTTTTTTCAACCCCTTACTAAATATACAACCTTCCAAATTGAATAAAAAAATTATTATATGAGATATTCCGTTATATTAGTAAACAACTTAGATTTATCAATGTTTTACGAATTTTTTACAACATATTATTCATACCTGGCTCTTTAATATTTAGAACTTGATTCAATACTTCTAGAGATTCAACTATCACTTCCTTCACCTCTAATTTTGTTTACAAAGTAAATAATATTTTGTAAAATGAATTAAAGATGAATGAAATGTTAGTAGAAAAATTAAAAGCATTGAAACAAATTCTAATTGTTAAATAGAAAAATATGGGTTGTATGAAACTCGATTGATTAATGTAACTTGTTCTTCTAATATAACTTAATTTATCATATTGTTGATTTTTAAATCAGATTGAAAGGTTATATTTTTAGTAAGCAGTTGGTGAAATAAGCATTCTACATAAGTTATAATAAACTAAAGTAAGAATCTAAGACCGTGGTGAAATATTTCAAAATATGCAAAAATTCAAGTGTTGGTATCAAAACCCTAACCTCAATATTTTATTACGGTTGCTTTATACAACCATAGTGGTATGTTACGCGCTTTTATGTTTTTACCACGACTAGTAGCCTTTGGTGGCAAAGATGACACATATAACCACACCCTTCTTTACTACGGGCCACCATCCATGGTGGAATTCCTCTTCTAACTATTGTGAAATGTGTATTTCATAGTAGTGAGATGAAGAAGATTGAAGGTTGAGATGGAGATGAATTGATTTTTTTAAAGGTGGAGTTTTTAGCGATTTGATTAGTGACATAAATGATTTTTTTTCGTGTTGTTGCTAATAGACGTGTTTTGCTTTTGTTTTTGGTGTGATGATAGTGAATGTGGTGGTGGTGTTAGTTTAGAGAAGATGGAAGAAGAAATAAGAGATGGAGATTTTGGGTAACATTCATAATGAATAAGATGCAAAAGATTGAAGGTTGAGATGAAAATTTTCTATACTTTTAAATAATTTAAAAAAACAATAAATTAAGACAAAATTTGTCATGTCATATGTCATCTAATAGGAAAAAATACCACTTGAAATGCATGTCATCAAAACTTAATGTTTTTTTTATGTGTTAATAACTAACGGAAAGAAGCACTTTGAATAACAAATATATATTATATAATATTATATATATATATTAGATATATATATTATATATATATATATAATATATATATAATATATATATATATATATAGATATTATATATATATATATATATTATATAATATATATATATATTATATATATATATATATATATATATATAATATATATATATATATATAAGGAATCTGTTTATTAAATAAAAGATTAATATAAAAACATAAATTAAGGAACCAACGCTCTAATTAAGCGATTTTTTCAAACTTTTGAGTAAAGCATTTTTGTTAAGGAAAAATATTGTGATTTAGTTTTTAAAATTTAAGGATATTTTAGTACAAAAGATTTCTTAATGCATCCCATTTGTTTTTTATGCACCACGCAAAATTTAAAAAATGTCTCCAGTTTTTTGAGATGCATCTTCGGATGCACCAAAAGACCAATTAACGTTAAAATATTTCAGAGATGTACCTCCAGAACATTTTGAAGGTTAAGTCGCGTCAGACTTTTCTCTTTCCCCATTTCACATTTTACTCAACTCAACTTCAACCTCTCTCAAATTACTTCTATACGCCAAGTCAAATTTCACTCAACAAGGCTCAAGGGAACTTAATGGAACATCAATCTTCATCTCTAACATCATCCAACTTCATCAAAAACATCAATTTTGAGTTTTCAATAAATGTTTGAGTTTTTGTGTAAATGAGTAGAAATAAATGATTAGGATTAGAAATGAGTAAAAATCACATTTAATATAGTTTAGCCATAACGTATTACTTGTTTGTTCGTTGAAATTGATGATCAAAATATTTTGTTTGAGCTTGCATGTGGTACATTACGCCATTAACACAACTTATGAGTTGTAGAAAATTTCGGATATACATCTCCAGAATTTTTCAGCGTTTAATTTTATGCAGGAAATTCCGGAGATGCATCACCAGAATTTCTTGCATGTGTGTTGTTTTCCTGCACTAATGCTTGATCGCTCGACTGTGCGAGTCGAGAATGGGATACAAACTGCAAGTACACAGTTCTATCGCGTAGTTTTAAAAGATATCGATCCCACAGGGACTTATGAATCGATGTACCGTTATCTAAGGTTACTACGTAAATCTAAGGTGAAAATGTTTGATTGTTTGGGGAAAAGGGAGCTAAGAGCTAAACTAATATCTAGATTAAATATTAATAAAACGGATATCGGTATGTGGTTCGTCAAAACTAGGGAATCAATTCCTTGTCGGTCTCTCGGTTTTAAAATAAATCGTTTCGACTAACTTTATTGGTTAAAGGTTTTATCTCAAACTCTCGCTCTGTTGAAGAAACCATGATCTTATGTTAATGTTGCTGTCACTTATAATTAAGTCAAAAATCATATTTTGAAAACAATAAAGTTGCAGAAACTCTTTTTAAGAAAATACTGACCGTTTTAAACACCCTTATCTCAAACTTTCGCTCTGTTGACTTAGGTTATACAATTAAATCTAAATGCTTAACTCTCGTCCTCACATTCAATCTTTAAAAATACTTTTTGGAAAAAGGTCAGAATTTAATTAATTCTAAAACTTGCTCTCGCCCTGAGATAGATTTAATGACTAACTTACACTGTCCAGTTAAAACCTCAAACTCTCGCTCTGTTGGTTTCAACTTCTTTATGTCTTTTACCTTTGTAAAAAATCTTGTTATTAAACCTGTAAGTTAAGACCGTAAAAAGATTGATTCTAATTTTAAGTTTGAATAGACCGACTTAGTTTTGATCCCTCTTTCTGCTTACTTTACATACCGATACCTAGGCAAATTAGCCAGACATGCTTACTAAATAATAATTAATATCATGCATACACAGACTCATTTCAGGCAGGCAATGCAAATAAACAATAGAATAAAGCATAAAATTAAATAACAATTAAAGAACCTGAATGCGTAATACAATGGTCTTGAACACTCCACCACAAGCCGGTAGGATTTGTTCTTCGATTCTTCAATTAAACAGTAAATTAAATCAAGGAAATAAAAAAACTCGAATATAACGTAAGGTTAAATCCGGTATAAAGTTGCCCAGTAGTTTCCGGTGTAGAAACTACTACGCGAAAAATATCTAAAAGCTAAGAACGGGGGAAAATAAATTGCAAGGAAAAAGAAAACAAAGCTTGCAAAATAAAATAAATAAAATGGACGATGCTGGAAAGGAAGAAAAATAAGCAAAGGCGTGAAAAAAATAAATTTGGCAGAGCTTCCGCAAAACTGAGCGTGCAAAAACTGTGTAACTTTTGGTTTGTGAGACGGCTATTTATAATGGCCTTGGTAGCAGCATTCCGTTTCTCTCCTTCTTCAGCGTGGCTATATCCACGGCGTGCATATAGGAGACCAATTCCTTAACGTTATTCTTCAAGTCCTTCTGAGGGCGATACTTGCGCCACAAAGGTAGTGGGGTTGCGTGACGCTCGTCACGCTATGTGTGACGTCCGTCACAAGGCTCCTTCGCGTGACGCTCGTCACGCGTCCTGTGACGTCCGTCACAGGCACAGCATTGGTGACTTGTGCGCTTTGGGCTGGGCTTTGGCCTTTGGTTCCTTTTCTCTCCTTTTTGTTGCTTTTTACACCTCCTTTTCTTCCCTTTTTCACTTTTGCTTCAAAATGGGTACCTGATATAAATAGAAGAGAAATACTGCATAATATCTGATAAAATGGGATAAATTAGTGTAAATGATAAAATAATTTAATTGAATTAAGTCTTAAAAAGCGATATAATTTCGTGTTATCAAACTCCCCCATACTTAAATCTTTGCTTGTCCTCAAGCAAAATTCAGTATAGAACTTGTTAAAAGTTTTAGCCGGATGAAATTTTAAAGCACACATCAATTCGTACTAGGTTGCCAATGGGTTTTTGTTTAGGAGGATTTGAGTTAAATCTTGACATCAACAACTACCGTTACAACTTAGATAACCCTACCTTATGCCAATCAGTTCAAGTACCCTATGATAGCTATCCTGGTTCCTTTAGTCTTATTTTGCCCGTTTTCATTCTAGCGAAATCACATTAAGCCCTTTATCCTTTCGCGCACATAGTGGAGTAACCGGTTAGTGTCTATGATCCGCTTTTAGCTAGAAGTTCTGGTACATAAGTCGGATAACTTCATTATTCAGTCCATTGCAAATTGCGGGGGATCGAACCGTAGTCCGCCCTACCAAGTTCAGTACCAGATTCCTACTGAACCAATTCATAATGGATCTTTCGTATTGTGCTTTTGCATGATTTGCAACCTTTAGATTAAATGATCCGGTAAGGGTCACCTAATTTAATTATCTTAGGTTACTTTGGGGATCATTCACTTATATTCATCGGCTCTCCACGTAGTTTGCTATTAAGATGGTGCTGACTTCTGTATAAACTACTTGGGGTTGCCATAGAACTAAAAGTTCGAGGAATCGGTATGATAGGTACTTATCCTGATCTAACATATTGAGGTTCTCAGAGCGTTGTTATGGTAATGATTTTGTTTTGATTTCACTCAAATTTTATAAAGTAGGCGACCTTTATACTTATTGGGTGTGTAAAATTTTTGTTATGGCTCAAGAAAGTTGAGGGAAATAGATAATAGAAACTTTTTCACATTCAGGACTTAACTTAAAAAAAAAAAATTTGTTTTTATAAGGAAATAACAATGAAAAGGGAGAGTACAAACTTGAAACAAAGATGGGAATGGAAAGAATAATTTCCCCCCCATACTTGAACTAAACATAGTCCTCGATGTTTGAAGGGAAAGAAATACAAAATGGACAGGGAAAAAAAAAAAATACAACTAAGGCTGCCTTCCACCTCTGGTTCTTGGTCCTGGTGATCTTTGACGTATGTCTAAGCTGTCGAATCTGCTAAACAACTCAGTAAACCGCTGGTCGGTTATGGCATTCCGAGCATCCTGTTGCTGTTGCATTTGACGCATCATCTGCATCATCTCTGTATTCTGTGCCTGCATTCCATCGATAGCATCCATAATGTCATCGTTGGTCGCAGGCCTTCGTCGTCGACGACGTTGGGAGGATGGGCCGGCTGCATTACTGGAAGGGTTGAGCGGGACTGACGGTTGTGTTGGCGGATGATCGCCTTGTTCCATTTCTTCAAACTCATCTGTTTGTTGGTTTGTTTGTGAAGGCTCGGTGGTTTCAGGAGCGCTAAGATCGTAGAGGTGGCGGTTCGGGTTTGTGACATCGGTTAGGGTGGTATTGGGTAGCACAACACTTGGGACTGCTTGGTTGTTCACCATCAGATAATAGCCTCCGCCTACTCTGTTTTTAATCAGGCGGCTGGAGCGACAATAGCCGATATCCATAGACAGGGGTGGAAGGGATTCTAAAGTTTGGAGTTTATCCCCTAGGTTCAGGCCAAGTGCTATGGAGGTTATTAATCCGCCAATTATGAATGGTTGCCGGCCTCTAGCACATAAGGTGCGGATATGATGAAGGAGAAAAGAGGCGGCGTTTACCGTAGTATCCGATTCGAAAACGCACTGGAGGAAAAAGAGTTCTTTTGAGTTGACCTTACTGTTGTTTGGTCTTCCAAAGAGTGTGTTTTGCAGGATACGGAGAAAATAACGGATGGTGGGGTTATGGATGTGGGAGAGAAGGAGTTCTTCCCAGTTGTTGGTATTTATACCGGAAATTTTCTTAAAAAGGTCGAAAACTAGAACTGTGTTCCAGTTTGAGGTTGGGGGAATTCTGGCATGGAGCAGGCCTTCTGTGGGAAATTGTAGCATGGCACTCAATTGGCGTTGGGTTAGAGAGTACTCGGTGTTAAACATACGGAAGGTTGCTGTACCGGTTAGGAATTCACCTTCACCGGCGGGAGTGGTGTAGTCGTAAGAGCTTAGGAATTCTAAGGTTAGGGAAGGATAGGTGGGTTGGTTATGGGTGCAAAGGAAGGTTAAATCGGCTCTACGGAGCATCCACTCGATACCGTGGAGTAAGCCCAATTGTTGTAAACAAGTTAAATCGGGGTACCTGGTGGGAGCGACGCCTCGCTGTTGGAAGCGCTCGAATTGCTCTTGCTGATAGTTGTCATCTCCGGATCGGAAGATGATATTTCCGAAGTTTTGACTTCCCGCCATTGTGATGGATTTTTGAATGAGTGATTGGAAAGGAAAAGAAGTGTATATTTGATATGAGAGAGTTGTTTGTGGTGAAAGAAGGAAGTTTGGAGGGTATTTATAGGTAAAATGTGGGAGGTGAAAAGAAAGAGTGGTTGAAAAGTAATTAATTGTGGTAAATGAAAAATGAATGGGGAATGTAAAAAGGTGGGGGGTGTAACGTTCGTCTCCAACGGCTCCCTAACGTTCACATATCTGAGAGGCGTTACGCTCGTCACAAGGCTGTGACGCTCGTAACAGGCACTAAGTGTGCCGCCCGTCACGGGTGGTGTGACGCTCGTCACACTTCCTTTGGAAAGGCTTGGTAGCGCTTCACAGAATCACTTGGTAGCGTAATTAAATATTTTATTCTGCTTATGAACGTTTTAGTCTGTAGCTTAATTTAGTATGCATGCTTACTTGCTTTGTATAATAATAATAATGCTTGTATAATAATAATAATAAGTAATAACAGTAGAGCATAATAGGCATTGCAAAATAAATTAACTAAACAGCTTCAATAAAAAGGATCATAATGTATTACAGGAAGGGAAAATAATAAAATGAAATAGAAATAAACATGAATTCAAATAACATTAATGAAAAAAATCTAGCCTAAAACTAAATAACTTAGAATGAAGAAATAACTAAATTCCATCTATCTTCGGATCTCTGGCCGGAGGAGTAAAAGAGTTAACATGATGCCGTAACATACGTAACTGACTTGCCGTGCTGCTCATGTGTTCTAGGACTGCAAGTCTCAAGCTGTGGAAATCTTCCCTGAGGGCGTTTTGTTCTGACATCAAGGCTTCAATGACGGTTTTAATATCTGTTCCTGGCATATGATGTCGGAGATCAGGCATGGCTGATTCTTCGGTCAGGACAGGCTGAGGAGGAGGATCAATATCATGGTAGCCGGATGGAGTCTGAGGGTCAGATTCAGCAAGAGAGGTATGGTCAATATAGTGCTCATAGTCATCACAAATCTCATAATCCTGGATGGATTCAGTGGATCCAGCAGGAGTTGGGGTTTCATTCAGGTTATAGAGCCAGTTCCTTTGGTTATGAACACTAGTCCTAGGATCGGGCAGGGTGAATAGGCAGAGAACCTGGTTATCAATAACAAGCTCAAACTCATCAGACCCTATGTTTGCTATAAACATAGTGTTGAAGAGGAAAGGTATACTCATAGTGGTAATGCCACAAAAAGGGTTCAGGTCAAGCATAGGCTGACGTAGTCCAATAGCATTACCTATCATAGTTATCAGGCCGCCTATTCTAATGGGTGCTCTCTCATCCTGGATAAGGTGGTCCAAATTAGCTAACATAAAAGTAGCACCGTTTACTGGACGGTTCTGGGAAGCACAAAATATGATGAAGAGTTCATCACGTGAAACTGAAGTACTATTTGGCTTCTTCCCAAATAAAGTGTGGGTCAGGATCTTATGGAAATAGCGAAAAGCCGGGTTATGTATGTTTCCAGAGAGAAACTCATGTTCTTCGGGCTCATCATTTCCAGTCAGCTTACCCCAAAAGTGTTCAAGCTCTCTATATTCAAGAAGTTCTTCCTGGCTTATAGTGAATGTATCAAAGGAGGTAGGAAAACCCAAAAGGTTGGTGAAGTCTCTAGTATTAAATTGGTACTCCATATTGAACATTCTGAACTGGATAAAACCTCTGGTAATTCCTTTTCCATGGCTAGGTAGATAGATTAATGAACTAAGGAATTCTAGTGTGAGCCTCCGGTAGGTGGTGAAAGGTCTCAGGATAGGGGAGGTCTCCCATCCTATCTGATTCAGCAAAAACAGGACACTCTGTCTCAGTCCAAGGGCAGTCATAGCCCAATCATCAGCATATAAACTAGGTAGCATCTCCCTAGTGGCTAGTTCTTCAAACCTTCGTTTCTGAGCCATTCCTCTGAACTTGATACCCATACGGTCAGAATGTCCCATCTGGTTAGTGTTAACTAGAGAAAAGAAAACATGAGTTTAAGTCAGGATTTGGCCAAATGCCGAAAGAAGAATAGAATATTATTATAATATATAGATATATTTTTTTCTTTTTGAATAAATCAATAATGAATACTAAATAGAAATTAAAAGAATAATTAAGAGAAAAATAGAGAAATGATAATAATAATAAAATAATAAAATAACAGATTAATTTGTGGGTTGTCTCCCACTAAGCGCTTTGTTTAAATGTCGCAAGCTCGACAAAGAAACTGTTAAATATAGTCTATGAGTCCTGGGGGCGTTTCGTCTAAGTGTAGAATTTGCGAATCCTCGTTGGTTTCCGCATAGTGATAATGTTTCAGACGTTGCCCGTTTACGGTGAACGGTTCTGTAGATTGTCCTTTAATTTCTACCGCTCCACTGGGAAAGATTTTAGTGATATGGAAAGGTCCTGACCATCTGGATCGTAGTTTCCCGGGAATAATTTAGTCTGGAGTTAAATAAGAGTACTGCGTCGCCTTGCTTGAAGATTTTCCTTGATATACGCTTATCATGCCATTGTTTTGTTCTTTCTTTATAGATTTTGGCATTTTCATAGGCGTCTCTTCTGAGTTCCTCTAGTTCGTTTATGTCAAGGATTCTCTTTTCACCGGCGGTTTATAATTCAAATTTAAATTTCTAATAGCCCAATAGGCTTTGTGTTCTAATTCTACCGGGAGGTGACAGGATTTTCCATAAATGAGCTTAAATGGGGTCGTCCCTATGGGAGTTTTATAAGCAGTTCGGTATGCCCATAAAGCTTCTGGTACTTTCAATGACCAATCTTTCCTTGAAGTGGCGACCGTTTTTTCTAATATTTGCTTGATTTCTCTGTTAGATACTTCCACTTGTCCACTGGTTTGAGGGTGGTAAGGTGTTGCTATCCTATGTCTCACTCCATATTTAAGTAGTAGTTTTTCGAGTACCTTGGATATAAAGTGCGATCCACCATCACTGACTACTATCCTTGGGATGCCAAATCTCGGAAATATTATATTTTTAAAGAGTCTAGTTACTACTCGGGTGTCATTAGTTGGAGAAGCTATAGCTTCGATCCACTTTGATACGTAGTCAACCGCCACGAGTATGTACTTGTTACCGAAGGAGGATGGAAACGGTCCCATGAAGTCTATTCCCCACACGTCAAAAATCTCTACTTCCAAAATACCTTTTTGTGGCATCTCGTCACGTCTAGATATGTTTCCCGTGCGTTGACATCTGTCACACTCCTTAATAGCCGCATGTACGTCCTTCCATATAGTTGGCCAATAAAAGCCAGCTTGTAGGATTTTAGAACAGGTCTTGGATGTACTTGTGTGTCCACCATAAGGCGCGGAGTGACAGTGTTGGATTATATTTTCTACCTCTTCTTCGGGTACACATCGACGGAAAATACCATCGGGACCTCTTTTGAAAAGTAAGGGATCATCCCAGTAATAGTGTTTTATGTCATGGAAGAATCTTTTCTTCTGCTGGTAAGATAAAGTAGGTGGAACTATTCCGGCAGCTAAATAATTGACTAGATCAGCGTACCATGGTATGGCAGATATAGCTAAGGTGGTTTCTACTTGCATGTCGGAGTTGTTCTCTTCCAAAGTAGCTATGAGTTTGTCATACGAGAAATCATCATTAATGGATGTTCTTTCTGGTTTAAGGTTCTCAAGTCTAGAGAGGTGGTCTGCTACTACGTTCTCAGTTCCTTTCTTGTCCTTGATTTCTAAGTCGAATTCTTGTAGTAACAAGATCCATCTTAGGAGTCTAGGTTTAGCATCCTTTTTGTTAGAAGGTACCTGATAGCAGCGTGATCAGTGTAAACTATTATTTTGGCTCCTACCAAGTAAGAACGAAATTTATCTAGCGCAAATACTACTGCTAGGAGTTCTTTCTCGGTTGTGGCATAATTCATCTGTGCTTCATCCAGGGTTCTGCTAGCGTAATATATAACATGAAGCTTTTTATCCTTTCTTTGTCCTAAAACAGCACCTACAGCATAATCACTGGCATCGCACATTATTTCGAATGGTTCATTCCAGTCCGGTGTCTGCATAATGGGTGCGGAGATCAATGCTTGTTTAAGAGTTTGAAATGCTTTTAAACAGTTATCGTCGAATATGAATTCAGCATCTTTCATTAATAGTCCGGTTAAAGGTTTAGTTATCTTAGAGAAGTCTTTGATGAATCGTCGGTAGAAAACCGGCGTGTCCTAAAAAGCTTCGTACTTCTCTCACGGTTCTTGGGGGTTGAAGATTTTCGATTACCTCTATTTTGGCTTTGTCTACTTCAATTCCTCTGTTCGAGATGATGTGTCCTAAAACAATTCCTTCTTGTACCATAAAGTGGCACTTTTCCCAATTAAGTACTAAGTTTACTTTTACACATCGTTCAAGAACTCTTTCCAGGTTTTCAAGGCATTCTTCGAAACTTTGTCCGTATACAGAAAAGTCATCCATGAATACTTCCATGATGTTTTCGAGAAAGTCGGCGAAAATTGCCATCATGCATCTTTGAAAAGTTGCAGGGGCATTACACAGACCAAACGGCATTCGTCTATACGCGAAGGTACCAAAAGGGCATGTGAATGTTGTCTTTTCTTGGTCATCAGGGTGAATTGGTATTTGAAAGAAGCCTGAATAACCGTCCAAATAACAGAAATGTGAATGTTTAGCTAGTCGTTCTAACATTTGGTCAATGAATGGTAAAGGGAAATGATCTTTTCGGGTTGCTTTGTTTAGTTTCCTATAATCAATGCACATTCTCCATCCCGATTCGATTCGTTTAGTTATAGTTTCTCCTTTTTCGTTTTCAATAACGGTTATGCCTCCTTTCTTTGGTACAACGTGTACGGGACTGACCCATTTGCTATCAGATATAGGATATATAATACCTGCTTCTAATAACTTGGTTATTTCTTTCTTTACTACCTCACTTAGGATCGGATTTAGTCTTCTCTGGTGTTCCCTAGAGGTTTTACCGTCTTCTTCTAACATGATGCGATGCATACAAATAGAAGGGCTTATTCCTTTAAGATCGGTTATGTGGTATCCTAGTGCGGTTGGATATTTTCTTAAGATATGTAGGAGTTTTTCTGTTTCGAGTCTTCCTAGATCTGCATTGACTATCACAGGTCGTTCAAGTTCTAAGTCTAGGAATTCATATCTCAGATTTTGGGAAGTGTTTTCAAATCAGGGGTTGGTTTGTTAAGACACTGCGTAGGATCTGGTGTTATTGCTAAGCATTGTTTAGATTTGTCTTCTAAAAGATAGTCTGATGATTTGTCTTCTCCTGACTCTGCTTCTTTTATGCATTCATCGATGATATCCATGAAGTAACATGTATCTTCTATTGCAGGTGCTTTCAAGAATTTGGAAAGAATGAATTCAATTTTCTCTTCACCTACTTCGAAGGTGAGTCTTCCTCGTTTTACGTCTATGATTGCACCGGCAGTTGCTAAGAATGGTCTTCCTAGTATAATAGGTGTAGTATCATCTTCTCTAATATCCATAATTGTGAAGTCAGTGGGAATGTAAAACTGACCTATGCGTACGGGAACGTTCTCAAGGATTCCTACAGGATATTTGATGGAACGATCTGCTAGTTGTACAGACATCTTGGTCGGTCTTAATTCTCCCATTTCCAGTCTCTTACATATGGATAAAGGCATAACGCTAATTCCGGCTCCTAAATCGCATAAGGCTTTGTCGATGACAAATTTTCCTATGTGACAGGGTATAGAGAAGCTACCTGGATCCTTGAGTTTAGGGGGCATGTTTTGGATTATAGCGCTACATTCGGCAGGGAGTGTAACGGTTTCACTATCCTCAAGTTTCCTTTTATTAGAAAGAATTTCTTTTAAGAATTTAGCATATGAGGGCATCTGCGTAATAGCTTCGGTAAATGGAATTGTAACGTTTAATTGCTTAAGGAGATCAACAAATTTTCTAAATTGACCTACATCTTTGGTTTTAACAAGCCTTTGAGGGTAAGGTATAGGTGGTTTGTAAGGTGGTGGAGGTACATAAGGTTCCTTCTTTTCTAGGGTATCCTTATTACTCTCTTCCTTTTCCTTAGGTTCACTTTCCTCAGTAGATTTCTTAGGGCTTGGTTTTCTATCCTTGGATCAGACGGTCCTTCCACTTCCGTTCCACTTCTTAATATAATTGCATGAGCTTGGCTTCTCGGATTAGGTTGGGGCTGTCCAGGGAATGTACCAGTTGGTGCAGCAGTAGGTGCTTGTTGTTGAGCTACTTGAGATATTTGGGTTTCTAACATTTTGTTATGGGTAGCCAAGGCATCTACTTTGCTTGCTAGTTGTTTAAGTTGTTCGCCAGTGTGTATGTTCTGGTTTAAGAAATCTTTATTGGTTTGTTGTTGGGAAGCTATAAAGTTTTCCATCATGATTTCCAAGTTGGATTTTCTAGGGGTATTATTGTTAGGATTTGGTTTCTGGTACCCCGGAGGTATAGATGGGGTTTGATTCGGAGACTGTCCAGGTGCGTATAAAGCATTATTACTCTTATATGAAAAGTTTGGATGATTCTTCCAATTTGGGTTATAGGTATTCGAATAGGGGCTTCCTTGAGCATAGTTTACTTGCTCTGTTTGGATTCCAGTCAAGAGTTGACATTCCGCAGGAGTGTGGCCTTGGATTCCACAGACCTCGCAATTCTGAGCTATAGCAACCACGGCGGTTGGTGGTGATACATTTAAACTTTCAATCTTCTGGACCAAAGCATCCACTTTTGCATTGACGTGATCAAGGTTACTTATCTCGTACATGCCAGTTTTCGGTTGAGGTTTTTCCACTGTTGTTCGTTCGGTTCCCCACTGATAGTGGTTTTGGGCCATGCTCTCGATAAGCTGGTAAGCATCAGCATAAGGTTTGTTCATTAATGCACCACCTGCAGCGGCGTCTATTGTTAACCTTGTATTGTATAAGAGACCATTATAAAATGTGTGAATTACTAACCAGTCTTCCAAACCATGGTGTGGGCAAAGTCTCATCATGTCTTTGTATCTTTCCCATGCTTCGAAAAGAGACTCGTTGTCTTTCTGTTTAAATCCGTTTATCTGGGCTCTTAACATAGCTGTTTTGCTTGGCGGAAAATATCGGGCAAGGAAAACTTTCTTCAACTCGTTCCATGTGGTGACTGAGTTGGAAGGTAGAGATTGAAGCCATCTTCTAGCGCTATCTCTTAATGAGAAAGGAAAAAGACGAAGTCGAATTGCCTCTGAAGTGACACCATTAGCTTTAACAGTATCAGCATATTGAACAAATACGGATAAATGAAGGTTTGGATCTTCGGTAAGATTTCCAGAGAATTGGTTCTGTTGCACAGCCTGCAGCAGTGAAGGTTTAAGTTCAAAGTTGTTTGCTTCGATTGCGGGCGGAGCAATACTTGAATGCGGTTCATCTTGCGATGGAGCGGCGTAATCTCTAAGAGCACGAGCTGGTTCTGCCATCTCGGTTAAAGAAGGAAAAATGTTTTTGATATCAGGAAGGTTTATAGGAGGGAGATTGTTTTCAGCACGATATTCCCGAATTCGTCGTAAGACTCGGAGATATAGTTCGATATCGTTGATTCGTAAATAGAGCGGTTCGCCTTGAGAGCGAGTGCGTGGCATACAAATCAACGAAAGAAAGAATAGAAGGAAAAAGAAACCTTAGTCTCTACAGCGTAACGGAAGAGTTACGATATCGATTGAATAAAAGTCCCCGGCAACGGCGCCAAAAACTTGATCGCTCGACTGTGCGAGTCGAGAATGGGATACAAACTGCAAGTGCACAGTTCTATCGCGTAGTTTTAAAAGATATCGATCCCACAGGGACTTATGAATCGATGTACCGTTATCTAAGGTTACTACGTAAATCTAAGGTGAAAATGTTTGATTGTTTGGGGAAAAGGGAGCTAAGAGCTAAACTAATATCTAGATTAAATATTAATAAAACGGATATCGGTATGTGGTTCGTCAAAACTAGGGAATCAATTCCTTGTCGGTCTCTCGGTTTTAAAATAAATCGTTTCGACTAACTTTATTGGTTAAAGGTTTTATCTCAAACTCTCGCTCTGTTGAAGAAACCATGATCTTATGTTAATGTTGCTGTCACTTATAATTAAGTCAAAAATCATATTTTGAAAACAATAAAGTTGCAGAAACTCTTTTTAAGAAAATACTGACCGTTTTAAACACCCTTATCTCAAACTTTCGCTCTGTTGACTTAGGTTATACAATTAAATCTAAATGCTTAACTCTCGTCCTCACATTCAATCTTTAAAAATACTTTTTGGAAAAAGGTCAGAATTTAATTAATTCTAAAACTTGCTCTCGCCCTGAGATAGATTTAATGACTAACTTACACTGTCCAGTTAAAACCTCAAACTCTCGCTCTGTTGGTTTCAACTTCTTTATGTCTTTTACCTTTGTAAAAAATCTTGTTATTAAACCTGTAAGTTAAGACCGTAAAAAGATTGATTCTAATTTTAAGTTTGAATAGACCGACTTAGTTTTGATCCCTCTTTCTGCTTACTTTACATACCGATACCTAGGCAAATTAGCCAGACATGCTTACTAAATAATAATTAATATCATGCATACACAGACTCATTTCAGGCAGGCAATGCAAATAAACAATAGAATAAAGCATAAAAATTAAATAACAATTAAAGAACCTGAATGCGTAATACAATGGTCTTGAACACTCCACCACAAGCCGGTAGGATTTGTTCTTCGATTCTTCAATTAAACAGTAAATTAAATCAAGGAAATAAAAAAAACTCGAATATAACGTAAGGTTAAATCCGGTATAAAGTTGCCCAGTAGTTTCCGGTGTAGAAACTACTACGCGAAAAATATCTAAAAGCTAAGAACGGGGGAAAATAAATTGCAAGGGAAAAAGAAAACAAAGCTTGCAAAATAAAATAAATAAAATGGACGATGCTGGAAAGGAAGAAAAATAAGCAAAGGCGTGAAAAAATAAATTTGGCAGAGCTTCCGCAAAACTGAGCGTGCAAAAACTGTGTAACTTTTGGTTTGTGAGACGGCTATTTATAATGGCCTTGGTAGCAGCATTCCGTTTCTCTCCTTCTTCAGCGTGGCTATATCCACGGCGTGCATATAGGAGACCAATTCCTTAACGTTATTCTTCAAGTCCTTCTGAGGGCGATACTTGCGCCACAAAGGTAGTGGGGTTGCGTGACGCTCGTCACGCTATGTGTGACGTCCGTCACAAGGCTCCTTCGCGTGACGCTCGTCACGCGTCCTGTGACGTCCGTCACAGGCACAGCATTGGTGACTTGTGCGCTTTGGGCTGGGCTTTGGCCTTTGGTTCCTTTTCTCTCCTTTTTGTTGCTTTTTACACCTCCTTTTCTTCCCTTTTTCACTTTTGCTTCAAAATGGGTACCTGATATAAATAGAAGAGAAATACTGCATAATATCTGATAAAATGGGATAAATTAGTGTAAATGATAAAATAATTTAATTGAATTAAGTCTTAAAAAGCGATATAATTTCGTGTTATCAATGCTCTGCCTTGCTTTAACTTACATGCATAATAGATGATAAACACGATAGACTGAGACATGGCAGGGTGCTCAACATGCATCTGTTCCGTGAGAGAAGAGCCAACAGGTTCCAGAGGCTCAAAGTCCCTCTGGTCAGGCATAACTGTCTACTTTTGGGGCTCATACATCTCCTCATGCCACTTCGTCTTATTTTTCCTATAAAAGACATGATTCACCATCTGATGTATCATTTCCCCATCCTCCCACAGGCGTCAGGTTTCACCAGTGCCACCTCATACTAATGATGTTGTTGATCCAGTACCACCTTCCATCCCACCTCCAACTTATGATGTTGTTAATCCAATTCCACCTCCTATTGATGATGATGCTGATCTAGTGTCACCTCTAGAGGTTGAGGCTGTTACGGATGCTGAGCCAAAGGTTTTAGAAGGTGGTCCAATTGATTTGTCTTAACTGCCTATGTATCCAAACCATACTTCCAGACATATATGGGATGAAGAGGTAGCCTTAGTTGGATTATTTATTTATTTTTACGTTAACTTTAATATCTGACAAGTTTCAAGAGCGTGATCCGTAAAAGTTTCTTAACCACAAAAGGAAGATTGTTGCGTTGCCTTAGCCAAATAAGGATAGGTTTTAGTCAATTTTGTCCTTATTTGGCCTGAAGGACTTGTGTATGACCGATTATACTACAGTCAACTACGAGATGCTTAATGTATTCGTGGATAGATGACACTCGGAAACCTCATCATTTCATATCCAGCATGGTGAGATGTCTCATATTTGCCACATCTTCTAATAAGGGTGAGATTCCTAGATCATTGGAGGATGACCAAAGGCGAGGCACTAGAGATGATGATAGCGTATCTTGAGGCTGATTTAGGGGAGGTGAATGAGGAGTTGGATAAGATCAGGGGTGCTCATGCTAGATATACCTAAAGAAGGTATATGATACTTTATTGATCTCGACTGTACAACATTTTTGATATTTATTGGTATTTTATTTTTGTATGACGTTTTTGCTCCATATGAAATTATGTACGTCTATTTTTTATTTTTATTTTCGATTGTACGATATATTTTAAATCTTCCTTTGAACACAGATAAACAACATATAACATGAAATACTTGACCTGATACGTTTCAGAGATATATATCAGGATATTCACGGAGATGCATCTTCTGTACAATTCAATTGTAAAAGACTTTTGAGTGAGATGTATTGAATGTTTTAAATTGTTCTGCATCTCTGAAATATTTCAACGTTTATTCAGAAATTGGTGTTTTCGGAGATGCATCTCCGAAAACTAAAAATATTTAAATGATTTCACGTAATGGCTAAGAAGTATCAAAGGTGCATTAAGAAATCCTCTTTAAGACATTCATATGAAGTCAAATTTTCTGAGATAGACGCTTTGGGCTTTTGATTCATAGCCCGAAAACAAATTCATAAGGCCCAGTTCCTTACGTGCAAAACCCTAGACCATCTTCATACTCTTGTTACGCCGTTAAATACCAAGACTCGCAGCAGAAGAAGTAGCATATCGCTCCTCTAGAACCCTAAGCTACAATGGTGCTTGCTCTACTCTCAATTTTCAATTTCACTTTTCACTGAGATCATCGTTCGTTTTCCTCTCCGTTTTCGTTTTTATTTTACTGAGTTTCCATTTGATTTTGATACACAGGGTATAGATCTTATAGCTGGAGGTAAAAGCAAAAAAACCAAACGAACAGCACCTAAATCCGATGATATCTACCTCAAGCTCTTAGTAAAGGTCCATTTCATTTTCTGTATATATACTTTTTCTGTTGTTGATGATTATCGTTATTTTGATTATATGTATGAAATTCGAGATACATAGCATGTTCTACGCATGACGATGATGATAAATGTGATCCCAGCTCTATGAGACCGTTAGGTCAAGGAATATAATTAGTTCCAACACACATTTTTCTGAGCCTCTAATTGCGTGTTTCTGATGTGTTAACCATATAATTATTGTTGAATTTGATTTTCAATTTGTATCTTAATCATATTTTTCATACATTTTTTTTGTATAGTATATATGTGGGTTTAGTCTTCATAATTCATAATGTAGTTTCTTTGATGTGTGTATTATTGTGTGACAATGATGATAAATGTGATCCCAGCTCTATGAGATCGAAAGATCAAGGACTAAAATTAGTTCCAACACACATTTGTCTGAGTCTCTGAATGCATTTCTTACACGGTCAAACTATCACAATTACTTGTTATTTCTTCTTTTTTATGTTTAATTATAAAATTAATAGAACTATTCTGTTTTGATAGATATGAGCAAAGATTTGTTTTGTTGTTATGTGTGCTTGTATATCAAGTGACAATGATGATAAATGTGATCCCAGCTCTATGAGACTTAAGGTCAAGGAATACAATTAGTTCCAACACATATTTTTCTGAGCCTCTAATGGCATAAACTTGCTGCGCTATCCATATATTTTATTGTTGAATTTGATCTCCAATTTGTGTCTTACTGGTAGTTTTCCTATGTTTTGTGAATTACACATCTGGACTTAGCTTTCTTAATGTATTTTTCTTAATGTGTTTGTATGATTGTGACAATGATGATAAATGTGATCCCAGCTCTATGAGGCCTCAAGGTCAGGGAATACAATTAGTTCCAACACACATTTGTCTGAGCCTCTTGATGCATTTCTCACCCTATCTCCTTCACTTGTTTGATTACATCTATTTTTGAAAATCTTAGTAGGATTAATATTTTCATGGAGAGAATACTGTATAATTGTAACATTCATTCGAAATACAGTTTGCATTTTTGTGAATTTATTTTCACTTCTTTGGATGTCGACAATTTACTTAGAATGGTATATATGATATCAACCTAAAGCTATGTGTTTTTCTTAATTAAGACTTTGGTTCTCAATGATGTTACTTATACCATGCTAATGCTGATAAGTCATGATTATAATTAATATCAATTGACTGAGGGAACTATTACTTTAATCTTTGTTTGTTAGAGGCATCAAGTGTTTTTGACTGCTCCGATGCTTTTTATTAAACTTGATGTATAATATTTACTTGTGTATGTTTATTTGTCTAGATGTTTTTGTTTTTTATTTTTCTAAGATTCTGATTTCATGCGATTACAGCTATATCGCTTCCTAGTCAGAAGGTCTGATAGCAAATTCAATGCTGTTGTACTCAAGCGCTTGATCATGAGCAAAGTCAACCAGCCTCCGATTTCTCTGAAAAGGTTGATTGCCGCCATGAAGGGGAAGGTTTGTTGCTGTTGCTGTATTAGTTTATGCCAGAAATTGTTTTGTTTTTAGGTTGATTAATTCCACTATGATCTTATTTTCTTTTGTTGTTTTCTCCATACAGGAGGGCAAAATTGGTGTTGTTGTAGGTGTTGTAACTGATGATATCAGAGAATATGAAGTACCAGCAATTCAAGTTACAGCACTAAGGTTTACTGAGACAGCAAGGGCACGAATTGAAAGTGCGGGTGGTGAATGCCTAACATTTGATCAACTTGCCATGAGGGCTCCCCTGGGACAGAACACGGTATGAGAGATTATAATGTTTTCTATGTTGTCTCAGTTCATATGATTATTCAATATTTGGAATTTGATAAACTCATTGATGAACTGATTAACATAATTTTAATGTTTAATGCAGGTTCTACTAAGAGGTTCAAAGAATGCCCGGGAAGCAGTGAAACATTTTGGTCGGGCTCCTGGTGTTCCACACAGCCATACAAAACCTTACGTAAGAGCAAAGGGTAGGAAATTTGAGAAGGCTAGAGGAAAAAGGAATAGTAGAGGATTTAGGGTTTGAGCTAACTTTTTACGATTGATTTTTTTGGTTTTCAACTTTTGTTTTTTTCAACATCCAATGTTGAGGGTTGCAGATATTTTGTTACATAGATTCATTATTGTGAAGGATACACTTTTATAACTCAAATGTCAAGTTTATTTGTCTCTTCACAAGTTTTTGGAAGTATGTCCTTTTTAGGAGATATTTAAGGACCACATTTCGAACTTTAAGGACCTGTACAAAATGCCAACTTCCATTTTTTTAAGATATGAATATTAGGATAACGTTACTTTTATTTATAAATCTTATTGATTACATTGAGAGCTGAAGTTTGAACATGATCTTAAATACATTTTGTTAAAATTAGATGGTTGATAAAAAAACAGGTGGTTGTAATTAATTTTTCTTACCAAATACATATTTTTTTTTTGCATATAATAAAAAAGTTAATCATTATTGTTGTTTTTTATACAATAGTTTTTCTTTTATCTATAATATCATTAATTATTTATTATATTTATTTATTTTATTTTTGATGTAATAATTATCTAAAGATAATTTTAATAAATATGCAGTTAATTTTATTTTTAACTGATTTCTTGAAAACACTAAACTACACATGTTTTCAAGTTTCTTGAAAACACTAAACTACATGTTTTCAAGTTCTTTTACTTCAAATTTCATAAATTTAATTCAAAAAACTTTTGTTTTTTTTTATTGCAAGAAGAAATGTGACGCAACCGTATAGTTTAGTGTTTCTTTTAAAAAGAGATAGTGAATAACTAAGCTAGGAAAAAAAATGTAAAAGAAGTGAGAAAAATGTATATGTTAAAGAATCTAATTGAATCGCACTGTTAATAAATAATTTAATCATAAACGTTGAATGTTAATAGGACAAACGGATTAATCTCCTTTTCCAAAGAAAAAATCACATGAGTAACTAAAATTAAAAATTATTTACATCTTTCACATTATTTAGAGGGTTATTAGTTCTTTCTTTCTTCTTTCACATTAGAACCATCTAATTTTATTTAGGGGTTATTACTTATAGTTTGGTTTCACATTGCTTAGAAATTAAGGTTAATGATAGTTTATATAAACACCTATATACCTCAACCCTAATGGTAGTTTATATACACAACACCCAAGTTTATTGATTTCTAAACTGACAATACATTGTAGTGAAACGGACTTGAGGTCGACCAAAACATTGGAATGTTCCATAGGGGAATCAAAGTTGATTCGTAAGTGAGAATGCATAGTTTGCTGTAGTGGTTATGAACTTCTGATCCAATGAAGAGGAGACTGACCTGCAAGGTTATCACCTTAACACTCAAGTCAGGATGATAATGAAAAGTTATGTATGAATGAGAAATGATCTAAATACCTTAGAAATGACATGCTTTTCCCTTATAAATAGGAAAAAAATATTAGCAACAGAAAGTGTAGATAACATTTTACCATCATATTCATCTGGACGACAAACAAGGTTCTCGTGTGTGGAATTGTCTGCTTAGATAGGAAAAAAAGATTACATATTTTGCACTTCAATGTTCCATCTTATTTTGTTATTGCACCTTTACCTTTTGGGCCTTGTAGGCGGTCAAGAACAGTTTCCCCAAGCCATTGTTTCTACTTTGCAGGACGAGTGTTTGTAATACTTGTATATGTTTGGCCAATAAATGTGGAGATGTAAAGATATTTGATGGGACATCATCACTCTCGGGAACATGTGCATTGAATTTCTTTCTTATAATAAGTAACGTTTCGATGGGAACCACTGATGCATGTCCCTACTCTAGTTAGTGATGATATTTCTCTTTCGTTAGAGCATTTAAATACTTTGAATAGTTTATTCAATGAGATCTCAACCGTTGATGGTGCGGAGTGGATCATACGATTCTTGATGAATGAATATGTCATATAAGACTTATGAAGCACCACTTCGTCCCTTTATGCCATTATTGACCTGTAAGAAAGTCATTTTTGC